>NC_134857.1:37125242-37357742 GCF_049852395.1 Peromyscus maniculatus bairdii | reverse complement strand
TTCACTCTCTGTCAACTTGTCTGTAGAGTCCAGGATTTTATTTTTTATGTTGTTTCTTATTTTGTGGCATATTCCCATCTCCAGCCTGGTTGGGGGGTGGGGTCTCATAAGCAATTCGGATAAGCAGTAGTTATAGGGTAAATAAAGGTGAAAAGAATCAATACCATCCATCACCCCACATACTTATATTCTGAAGCTGCATCTACAATATCCTCACATTTAAAAATCAGCACATGGAACACCAGAAAACTGTTTATACAGTGTGTTTTACCCGTGGTTCAGCTGTAATCACAATAGAAAGCAAAGAGAAGGACGTGTCTCTGAAATCACATCAATTCACCAGCTGTCACTGTTTACAAACAGCCAGCACCGAATGGCCAACCTGTGTAAACACAGAATTAGTCAATAAGCCATCGGGAAGCACGCGTGTGCACAGAGCTTCTGATCCCACTCACAGTCCTGAGAAGGAAACTCAACTGCTGGCAGAGAACAGAGAAGGACGATGAAAAAGCAAACAAGCAAGCAAACGTGTCAGGAGAAAGGCTCCTTGGACCTACAATCTTCTGCACGCGGCATATTTTCTCACCGTCTTGTTTACTGCCACTGTCTTTGGCTTTGCGCGGTCTCCCCTGCCATCAGCCAGTCTGCTAAGACCCTCTTGTGATGTGGGGACCTTGTACTCTGCTAGTGCCAGGCCAAAAAGATGCTGCCTCCTGGGGGCATCTGCCAATCCGCCTTCTGCGAGGCTCTCACCTCCCTATCATTTTAAGCCGCACACTGTCCCAGCTGTACTAATGTCCTAGCTTTAAAATTGCCTGCCCTTTCCCTGCTCCTCCCAAATGCCAGCTCTCTCTGATTCTCAGAAAACAAAAAGATGAGCTCATTAATATATAAGGCAGTGTGAATGGGAGAGGTCAAACACCCTACCACAAAGCAGAAAATAGGTAGACTCTGAATCCTTTCCTGGGTTGTCATTGTTTTCTGAAAGCAGATAATATTAGCTCCAGAAGTTTAAAAACTAATACTTTGTGGTGGCGCACGCCTTTAATCCCAGCACTCGGAAGGCAGAGCCAGGCGGATCTCTGTGAGTTCAAGGCCAGCCTGGGCTACAGAGAGAGTTCCAGGAAAGGTGCAATGCTACACAGAGAAACCCTGTCTCGAAAAACAAAAAAACAACAACAACAAAAACAAAACAAAACAAAAAAACTAACACTTCAGTTGAACATTCATCACACATCAAGCGTGCCTTAAGAAAGTCCTGCACATTGCCCTGTACTTTCCATAGCACATGAAACACATACGCACACTCAGCCCCAACAGGCTTCGGAGGGATTGAAGTGAAAAGCACTAAGCCACATAGAGGAAGAGAGTCTACAGATTAAAGCTGGGTTTGAAGGCAAAAGATCCCCTCTATCTAGAAAGCCCTTTCTGAATCAGGGAGTTTAACCTCTGGTTCCCCAAGTGTTCCTGTGTCCACCACCTCCAGACCCTCTGTAAGCAGTCACTTGAATTTACAATCTTGTAAGTGGTTAGATATTAACCACATTTCAGCTGTACTTGGTGGCACATGACTATAATGCCACACTCGAGAAGTTGAGGCAAGTGGATCACTGTGGTGATATTGTGTCCCCCCAATACATAGTGCACCCTAATAAATTTATTTGGGATCAGAGAACAGAACAGCCACTAGATAGACATAGAGGCCAGAAAATGGTGACGCACACACCTTTAATCCTATCACTCAGGAGGCAGAGATCCACCTGGATCTCTGTGAGTTCAAGGCCACACTGGAAACTGCCAGGCATGGTGACTCACACCTTTAATCCCAGAAAGTGATGGCAGGAAGCAGAAAGGTATATAAGGTGTGAGGACCAGGAACTAGAGGCTTTTAAGCTTTGAGGCTTTTAGCAGCAGTTCAGCTCAGATCCATTCGGGTGAGGACTCAGGAACTTTCAGTCTGAAGATTCATGGAAACAGGATCCAATGAGGAGCTGTTGAGGTGAGATTGGCTGTGGCTTGTTCTGCTTCTCTGATCTTTCAGAATTCACCTCAATACCTGGCTTTCAAGTTTGTTTCTTTTTTATATTAATAAGACTATTTAAGACTTGTGTTACAGATCACTGTAAATATGAGCCCAGCCTGGGATACATAGCAAGACCCTACCTGAAAAAAAAAAAAAATCCAGCATAGAAAGGAGAGGTGGGCATGAAGTCCCACCCCTAACTGAGGAATATTGATTGACTGTTGATACACAGCTTCAGGAGAGGGCCGGTCAGTTTTCCTTAAAGGTGTGGCCCTCCATAGGTCAATGCACTCGAGTGGAAAGCCACACATCCAAGGGTATATGGGCAGCACAAACTGATATGATGGGTTCAAAAACAAAGAGGACAGAGTTGGGTGGCCAGAGAGGTCAGGGTGGACCTGAGGGGAGTTGGAGGAGGGATGAATATGATTAAATCACGTTTATGAAATTCTTAAATAGCTAAGGGAGAGAAGGGGAGGGAAGAAGGGATGGGGGGTACAGGGGGCAGAGAGAGAGACATAAACAAAGACAGAGAGACACAGACAAGAGAGAAAAGAAAGGCAGAAAGAGTGAGGCAGAGAAACAGGCCAAAAGAAGAAATACAGTGAACTGGAGTGGAGGCCAGCAGTGAGGCAGAGAGAGGACTTCATATTTAGCACTTTTGTATGGGCAACTCAAACGTTGATTAGAAAAAACAACCAAGCTATGTAAACCTCCTGGGCATTAATTTCATGGGCTGCACTTGTTCCCTTTACATTAAATATGGGCTTCAGAAGAACAAAGAAGCATCCAGCTTTCAGTATCGTGACCTCCGAAGGGCTGCAGTTCTTACCTGTGCACATCTACAACCCATCTCCTCATATTCATGAACTTTGTTTTACACCAAACTGGCTTTAAATTTTAAAATGCAGTCTCCTGGATTTTTGTGAAGTCGATGGGGAGTTAATTAGAGCTTTCCAATCAAAACGGTACAATCAGCTGTATCTTCTAGGCCTGACATGTATGTGGATTCTAGTTTTCACACTGCCATGCATTAACTCTATTTGAGTTTGGTGAACAGAACTTGGTGCATATTAAAGCATCTGACAAGAATACAAGGTAAAAGCTCAAATCAGGAGTTTGAACATACACACTAAAACATCATCAATTTCGATATGACTTCGGAGGGAGGGGCCATCAGTGGATTTTGTTAGCAATTTTTTGTTAAAATCCTATCAGAGTTTTAGTGTGGTGGCTGTATTATATTAAAACCTGGACTTTCCTAAAAAAATCTTCCATTGTATTTCTAGGGGATCTGATATGGAAAACTGATAATGCAAAAAGAGTTATCACAGAGCTTTCCTGACTATAACACTCAGCTACAGTAGTCTGGTGTGGGGGGGGGATGTGGGGGTCCACCTGGGATGGGTTGAGCTCAGAATGCTTCCCCCTCTGGGCTGACCCTCACCATTTCCCCGCAAGTCCTCAGCTCCCTTCAACACCTGCCTCCTGAAGATGGACTTTTAAGACCTAGTTTATGGGTGAAATGCTTTTATAGATTTTATTTCAGAGGGGACCACGGGTTCAATACAGAGAGTTTTTCATTTAATTATTATTTATTGACTGAATGTTGAGCTGAGCGCTGCAGTCAGCAGTGAAGGAATAAGAAGGGTAGATGAAACACAGTCCCCTCCTGTAAGGATCACCTCAGGGGAGGAAATAACTGAGCGCTCGGCCGACCTAATGCTAAGCAACACAAGAGATGCTAAGGGCTGAGAAAAAGACGCACCTGCCACCAAGGGGATCTGAGAAACTTCCCTGGAGGTCGCACACGGGCAGAGTCTACAAAATGAGAAGTTGTGGTGGGAGGTGAGGAGGGGGGCGCATCCTGGGCCTGAGCCTAAGTTCAAGAAAGCCTGGGGATGCATGGAAAGCTGAAACCCACCCTTGTCTCTGCAGTGAAACACATGGGAAAATAAGCCTGGCAGAGGACACCCTGTGTGAGGCAGACAAGGAGGTCTGAGGTCCAACTGTTGCCAGGCACCCAGTTTTCACAGCCCTGATGACATCAGATGCCGGCAATTACCTGTAAATCCTAATGATTTTAGTTGGCACAGACATAATTTAGAGGAATATTTGCTTTAAGGGCTAGTTCATGGACAGGGAATATTTGCTTATTTTTAACTATGCCCCTATTCTTACACAAATATGCATCAGGTTAACAGCACACCACTGCCTGTTCTCGCCATCAAAACAAGGATGTACGCGTGTGCCACCCTTGATTTAGGACAGTTTCCCAATTCACAACAACGGTGATAAAGGGGGTAAAAACCCAACAGTCCAGAGTTTACAACAACTTGAGGAGATTTATGCTTTCAACAAACAGCCAGTTTACTGGTTTATTCTGGATACACCCGTTTCTGAATTCCTAAGCGCTCACAAAAATAAACATGAGTCTATGCAAAGCATTGTTAAAATGTTAGGTTTCAATGTCGTATGTTTCAAAAAATAAAAACCCAGAACATTCATTGATCATAACCCTGACCTTCCCACTACTGGAGCACACCCCTGGAGAAGTATGATTTAGGGCATATTAAAGCAGACCATGATAAAATTGTTTTCTTGTAGTCGAGAGGGAAGGTCAGATATCATCAGCTGTCTTAATGATGCAGTGACCATCTCTCTCCAACTTGGCAAAGTGCATTGCACTCTCATTCGTCAGAATTCAATTATTGGTAAAAAAAAAAAAAAAAAAAAAAACAACAACAACTGATACCGAGTTGTTTTATTTAGGCGAAAGAATAATTTCTTGGAATTTTTTCTCCTCCAATCGGACCACATGATCAGAAAGGATACCCGAATTTAACATTCATTCAGTGCTTGTATATCTCTGGTGAAGTTTCCTACAAAGTGGAATGCAAATGCCTCTTTTCCTTCCTACATCTTAGGTTATCAGAGACGCGGTAGCTGATACTGGTGAATATCTTCTGATTTGCTCATTATCTGGGGCATATGTAAAATAAGAGGAAAAAGCATTTGATAAAGAAAACATCAAGTATCTCATGCTTAAAAGACTTGACAGGTGCCTAAGGGGTTAACCTTCATTTGTCTTTGATTTTTAGAAAACACTACTGGTGAGTGAGCTGGCTGGGTCCAGACTCTGTGGGCATTCTCCTAAGCTCAAACCTGGCTGACAGGGGTAGGGAAGCACCCTGACAAAGCCAGCCACTCAACCATAAAAGGGGCGCGCGGGGGGGGGGGGGGCGGGGGGGGGGCGGGGAGGGGCGGCGCACTCTGGCAGTGTCAGGACAGACCCGGAGGCTTGCAGGAAGCTGACTTGCCATCCAGGAGCCTTACCTACCACTAGAAACTATTTTCAGAAATATTACTTGACGCTTTGTTCATCTTATCATACTTTAAATGTTCCTTGTTTATAAACTACCACACCGGTTTCTTATCTGTGATGTCCTTGGATTACCAACCACAGACTTGAAAGTGATCCAAAATCGTGTTCCCGACTTCCTATAAGCAGAGCATTGAATCCTGGTCATTTGCTGCTGGAGAGTGTGTTTGGGCTGTATTTTTACTTCCCTTTTAAATATAGATGAGTAGTTTCTAAATGTAAGCATCCGAGGGCATTCCCTCTCATTGACAGGCATGCTAGCACATTTCACAACCACAAATATTCCCAAGGAACTGCCTAGGAAGAGCCATCACTAGGGGCCAAAGACCTTTCCGTTATTCTCTGCTCTCCCTGCTGGCCACATTTTTTACAGGAACCCAGCAAGCCACCGCGCGGTCACTGTAAACTGGATCCACTAAAAGTAATTCCTAGTGTTCCGTGGCGTGCGTTCAACCGAATTACATACAATTTGCTTCCAAAACGAGATCCACATCATTTGTAGGTTATTTCTCAAGATTACCGGTTCTAGCCAAGAAATACCCCAACGGGGGACCTCAAAACTATCATTTTCAATTGCCATGGTCGGGGGAGAGAGGGAGGAAAAGGCGTAAGAAGACGTGTGGCGATTAACCACCCATACGAAGGCTCCCCACGCTCCTCCTCCCCATCCCAAGGCCGGCGTCAGTCAGTCGCCTGCATCTGTCCCCACCTCGCCCCCTCCCGTCTGCGCAGCGCTGGCACCCAATGGTAGGCCTAGGAGAAGACAAACACAACCCAAGCGTTCGCTGCAGACACTTAACATTCCTAACTTTTTTTCTCTCTCTCTTACTGCGTGTGACTCAAAGGTAAGCAGAGAAGAAAAGGAGTATGAAATAAGCCTTCGTGGCCAAATACGTCCTCGAGTTTTAAAATCTCCCCCAGACTACCTTGCACACACTCACACTCGCTCCTCTACTGTCCCCATTCCCCAGCAAGGGGCTACTTCCCCGAGCTGGGTTCCAGGGCGCCTGTCCCTGGGTGCAGGACAGTGTGCATCCTTCTGCACTCGGCCCACGCGCATCCCGCATCCTTGCCCACGCCCCGGACTACCAGTCCCCCCCGGGATGGGTCCCGGGTGCCAGGCTGCCTGCGGAGCCCTCTGCACAGTACACACGCCACCCAGGCTCCACCGAGAGCTGAGCCCCCGCGCCCCAGGACCTCAGGGGCCTCCCGAGTGCCCACGCTCGCGGCATGACAGCGCTTACCTGTCCGTGTGATGCCACGCGTGCCCCCGCGCACTCGGGCTGCGCGGTAGCTGCAGGGCCCCGGGCGGGCGGCGGCGGGACCGAGACAGCGGCTCCAGAGGCGTCAGTCAGGCTGGAGCCTCCTCCTCGGCCGCCCGCGTGAGTGCGCCGCGCTGGAAGGGCGCCAGGCGGCCGTGCGCGCAGCCCCAGCCAGGAGGGGCCGTGCGCCCTGGCCGCGCCGTGCTGAGCCGCGCTCCCCGCCCCGCCGAGCCGCGCGCCCGCCCGCCCGCCCGCCCGCCCTGCGCATCGCGCCTGCAGATGGCTTTCAGGGCCAGCGGGGTCTCCAGGTCACCCCCAGAAGTGTCCTCCCCACCTGGACCCCAGGCTGCGGAGGGAGGGGGCCGTCCCCCGGAGAGGCAGACTGGACCACCAACCGTGTGTGTCTCCTGAGCCGCTGAGTCCTGGTCCCTGGAGGCTACACTTACTGGCTGGCGGTTCCTTATCTCTGTATCCGAGGCATGACTTGCCTGGCACCGGTCCAAGAAAATCTGACTGAGCTGAGTAGAGAGTGGAGATTCAAAGTGGTCCTGCAATGGGGTGGGCTGTGATTTCTTACCCAGTGTATAATACATACTATCTAATCTATTCAAGATACATATCATGAGCACAAGGAACCTTCCCGCCCAGCGGCCTGGCTGTTCCCTAGGTTGCCTGCCTCTAAAATGCCACTTGGGAAGCCGCACTGGTGTGCTGCAGGCCTTTGATTGCCCCACCAAACCCTACAGGTTTTCAAATGACAGAGGGTGGCACAGGGCCACCTCAGTTAGTCCACTGCACACATCCTCCAAGAGGCCAAGGCACCTTGGACATGCAAACGAAAGCCTTCGGCTGAACTTCTTTTCTTAATCCTAAACCCACCACTTTCTGGAACATGCTACTTTTGCATCATCATCCAAGGGTAGCCGAAGAGGGCTTTGCTTAAAATACGTTGCAGAAGTTTAAATGCTACTTTAGCCAGACTGAAAGCTGGCCCATACACCCTGCTGCAGGCCAGGTGTTGGGAGAGAAAGAAACCCCAGAAGAAATATCGTCCCGTGGTGGGGGACCACTGAAAGTCATGGCCTGAATGAGGGCTGTGTTTTGTGTGCACTTTGAGGCCAGTAAACTAATTAGGTTCTCTGAATTGATAACTTGTGGCTCAGCACCACCCTGGCCCCCCTCCCCAGAAATGACATTAAAGAAAGAAATGATCCAATCAGGTTCCTCCTTCCATGGGAGCACAAAGTGTTGAAGGGCTGGCTCTTGTTTCTGCCACGGAGGTTGTGAAGTCACAGAATTCTCTGGGGGCCGGGGGTAGGAATGGGGCAGCCCTCTGAGTGTGTGTACTCTGCCTTTTCTGGACTTGACTCTCTAAAAGGTTAGGGAGATAAAACAGTAAAATTTGATGGGGTTCAAGAAAGAGCGAACACCGACCCTGGAGAACACCCATGCTGGCTGATTCTTCTAACTGCCCTAGTTATGAGAATTCTCATCTCTGATCCGTCTTTCTTCTGCCGTTTTTTTTGGATCATTTAATAGAAACGTAATTCTCTTCCACCAAAGCATTATGCCATGGAAATGCACAGGAGACCAGAATGTCAGCAATTGTGTGGCAATCCCCTTACAATTTTGGTTAGGGACCTGAAAGCCACAGCTAAACTATCCCTTCTGTGGGAGAGTACATCTATTGGGCAGACTGTGAGCTCCCTCAGCCATCGGCCCCTCTGCCCACATCTGTCACATGCACAGTGCCAGAGCTGGGCTCTGAAGCATCCCCCAAGTCTATGTATGAAAAGCCTGGCCCCCAGTATGTAGCACTGTTGGGAAACAGAGCGGCTTAATTACAAGAATTTATTGGCAGCATAAAACCGACGAGGATATAGGTACCCTGGCTCTTTTTCCAGATGGTCATGAAGTGAACAACTCTTCTTTGTCACATGCTCCGATCACAGGCCCAAACAAACGGGGCCAAACCCTCAGAAACCAGGAGCCAAAACAAGGCTTTCCACTGCTTCAGTTGTCAGGGGTATTCTGTCATGGTAACGGAAATTACAGTTGGCATGGTCATCTGCAGATGCCGAGCCTTGGCGTTGTACATCTCTCACACCTTGTATCTGACCCAGCTTTGGAGTGGTTCTGCTCACAGCTGTAACAATAGCCTGCCCATCCTTCCATCTCTCTGCATTACTTTTATACACTGTGACCAAAAGCCTAAAAGCAGTGACGTCAGGGAGGAAAGATTTATTTCCACTCCTGATCCGAGAGGGTGCGTGCAGTCCGTCGTAGTGGGAGCAGCTTGTAGCTGCGCGGCGGGAGCCGGGGGTTTCACTTCCTTGGCAGGAAGATGCATGGCCTAGAACGCTCAGCCCCTCTATGGTACATCTGACAACTACATCCTATTTTCTCCAAAATTTTAAAGCATCCTGCTCTAGGTACTGTCTGCTGTTAAGATAAGTCGGGCGGTGGTGGCGCACGCCTTTAATCCCAGCACTTGGGAGGCAGAGGCAGGCAGATCTCTGTGAGTTCGAGGCCAGCCTGGTCTACAGAGGGAGTCCCAGGAAAGGCGCAAAGCTACTCAGAGAAACCCTGTCTCGAAAAACCAAAAAAAAAAAAAAAAAAAGATAAAACACGGACCCAAACCAAACCGGGGATGAAAGTGTTGAGTTCATCTCACAGATTACAGTCCATCACGAAAGGCAGTCAGAGCAGGAACTAAAGCAGAGGCCATGGAGGAATGCTGCTTACTGGCTCACTCCATAATTCGTATTGCTTGCTTCCTGAGCACCCGGTACCTAGACTATGCATGCGGACACAGAGAGCTCCATCTGATGAGAGAAGCACATCACCTTCAAGACCAGCACACAAGCACAGATGTCACAGTAGGGCAAGGACATGGGGAGGTGCCTGTGACAGAGATGGAAATTCCAGCCACCTTGAGAAGTATGAAAGCCTGCATCCTGGGCTTACTGTCTCCACCCTGTCTCTTTGGGTGCTGCCCCATAGGGACTGGCCTGGTGACAAAATGTCCCGCTTCCAAGGCATTGTGATACAGGTCATCAAGACAGGCCAGGATGCCTACCATGTGTAGAACCTTCTGAGGTTTTTTTGAGCAGCCTACTATGTGTAGAACCTACAAAGGTTTTGAGCATAGAAACCTCAACCGTTAACCTAGCTGCATACATAAGAAAAAGAATACCTCCTGAGAGTTCACTGCTAACAGAAGGGATGGAGGCGAGGGGAAGGGCAGATGATCTTCATTTAGCAATGGCAGAGAGATGAGGGTTTACTGTAAAAGTTCCCTGGCACAGAATTTGGTGAGCGTGGCAGATGCTCTACTTCCACCCTCACATCTTACAAGGCGAGGTTATCGTTTCTGTTTTACAGCTGAAGCTCCTGGGACAGGAAGTGGCTGGCACAATTCAGACTCCCGTCAGCCTAAGTGCAGAGCCGAGGCACACACCTCTCATGGCCCTTCCGGAGTTCACGTGGAAACAAAGGTGGCACCAGATGTTCCCACATCAGGCAGGGAGGCTCACGGGTCCTCACTTGCTCATCTGCCACATGGGGGAGGTGTACACTCACATCCCTTCTGCGGGGAGCAGGAGGTGACAGCCTCAGCCTGCTGCTGTCCTGGGACAACCGGGGTATGTCTGCAAAAGATAACATCTAGCATTTTCTGGAAAGATGGCTCAGCTGGGAAAGCCCTTGCTGCACGGAATTGATGCCCGAGTCTCATCCCTAGTTTCATCACACTGGAGCGCTGTCCTCTGACCTCTGGATGTGAGCTCTCAAACCCTCCATGTCACATATACCGAGCCCCGGCCCTAATGGCCAGAGAGAAGGCTGCAGGTGCCACCTGTGAACACGATGCGGCTGTGATCAGCCAGACACCCCTTCCAGGGCAACGCCATAGAAAACTGCTTACAGAACAAGACTTCCTGTTTTCCATCTTTGGAGGGTGGGGTGGGCTCACATGGACAGTCTCAGGCATGCCCTCACCTTTCCACCTTGTTTGAGGCAGGGTTATGACAGCCCATGTCAGCAGGTTCTGTATATCAAATTGCTCTTTTCTCACAGTACCGCAGATAATATTCTACACTCTTAGCTTGGGTGATTCTGCGTTTATAGAGGTAAATGTGGACACGGACACTGCTCACTCTCCCCTTTAAGAGTACAGCCCCAGTGCCCTAACTTGTTCTAAGTGCCACCTCCTAAACGTTCCATTCTTCCAAACAGTCAGATGCTGGGGACCAAGCCACCAACACATGCATTCAGCATGCATTTCAAATGGAAACTATCACAGCTTTTATTATTCTTAGTTTCTCTATGATGTCAGAAATGATCATTATTTAAAAACTTTTTTGGTAAAGAATTTCCAGGGGTTGAGATACAGCTTAGGATTGCCTGGATTGCCCAAGAATGTCTGAAGCCAGCAATGGAAAGTAAAGGACAGAAAGCCAACAGAATGTCCACATCTCACAAATCCCAGAGGGGAGGGCTGTCGGGGTGAGATGTCACAGCGCAGTACAGGCCTAGTGAGGGCGATGAACAGAACAGCAAGGACGTGGGTACCTTCAGCACGGAGACACAGTCACACCTCTTACAAATTCCTGCCATTCTTAGTGTTAAATAAAGTTACCATGACGCAGGTAAACCCGTATTTAAACTTACAGCCAACCTCATCTTTCAGTGACTGTCCAGGGTTGGATTGAATCATGATTGTAAAAGCTGTGCAAGCACCTTTAAGAAACTGCTTTGGTCTTCAGTCTCAAAGTGTCCATCTCAGAATCTTAGTGACAGGAGCCAAAACAAAGACTGCTAAATACAAGAAAATCTAATTTATGACACAAATACATAAAAATTTATTTGTCCCAAAAGACATCTCATGGTTTCCTCGTGGCAGGTAATTCTTAAGGACGTACAAAGGCGGATAGTGAGAATGGGCCCATCGCAGCTTTATTGAAAAATCCTGATTTCAAGTGAAATTGCATGACACTGGTCGGTAAAAATGCAGTCCAGTCCCAACAGCAAACTAACTCATTTTCCTTGTTCGTTCAAGCTTCCAGGCACCCGTCAGATACCGCAGCCGGATAAAAAGCAGGTCTTTGCCCATTTGTAACCAGCTCCAAAATGGAACTAACTTAGAACCTGCAATTAAAAATAAATTAAATTAAATTAGGAGAAATATACAGCAATTTAAAATTGTATCCTAAAAGTGGCTGGGGCTGGGAGGTAGAGAGCAGCTTTCTACATATGTGAATCTCTGGGAATGTACACACACACACACACACACACACACTCTCTCTCTCTCTCTCTCTCTCCAGAAGTCAATGACCTTTGTAAGCATCTTAATTTTATTTAAATATTTTTATTTTTTTAATTATAAAGCTGAAGTGACTCTCCTCTCAAAGCTAAGTCTGTGAGTGCAAGGAAACTTGGGTGACTCTCAATTGTGAAAGTTTCAGATGCCAAGGAGGGAAGGGTCTGTGCAGGGAGGGAAGGGTCTGTGCAGGGAGAGAGTACTGGGAACTGGGTGGCAACTCAGGAAAATTAATCATTCTGCAGAGTGCTGTAAACACGCACACAGAAGGCTACAAATAAGCCTCTCTCTCTTCTTCCCAATAAAAGCTCAGCCAAAGTGAGCCTTAGACTCACTAGTATTCCAACCTGGCTCTGAACTTGTGACCCTCCTTGCCTCAACCTCCTGAGGCCTGGGGTCACAGGTGTGCACCACCACACCCAGCAATGACCAGCCTCAACAGTGACAATGATGGCCGTGTCCAGACAGCAGCTGTCCATAGCTCTGCCTCGGGTTACAAGGGAATAGCAGTCTAACCGGATGTCTGGTCTCCAGGTCACTGGTGTGGTACCTACCAGTCAGTGAACACCTACCAGTACTCATCACTCCTAACCAAACTCCACCATCAAAGCAGATCCGCCTTACTACCCTGCATACAGCTTTCTTCTGGAAACATGGCCGGCAGAGCATTTTGGAGACATTCTCTAGTGTTAATTGGGGACAAACTAGGAACTACCTTCACAACTACCTCTGAGATAAAAAGGAGCCAACGGCACACACCTGAGAATGATTTTAACCCCCAACCCCCTCAACTGTCCTCTTTGATTCTAGAATAATGGTGTGGACTTGTGAAGTTTCTACAAACACACTGCAGTTTGTGTAAGCCACAGACACCTGAACTCAGGCATCACACACGCTACTGCATCAGGACTCCCAGAGAGGGGCCGCAGGCCAAGTGCACAGGGGAGGAGACTTTGCAAAGGTCTCCAGCTGGTCCTGCCAACTGCCCCACACAGTGAACTGTCTGGGTTTGTCCCAAGGTAACTGCAGGAGAAATCGAGAGCTCACACTGCACATGCACAGCGTTGTTGGAAAGGAGCCTGACACAGGTTTATATAGATTTCACGGAGCTGAAGATTTCAGAGGCCTTTACATTTGGGGATCTATGTGCAGACACAGCTAACCCTCTGGAGGCTGAGATAGGGACTGCTTGAGTCTGTGAGTTCAAGACTGGTCTAGGCCATGCAATGAGACCACACGTCAAAAGCAAGGGCATGGGGTTCTGGATGGCTATGACACTCATGGCGTGTCCTTAGCTCTGCACAGCTAGCAACACTTGAGCCCCAGGACTTTGTCCACTGGAAACCTGGGCCAGCAGGAAGCCCACCAAAGACTGAAGAAGAGTCTGGAAAAACAGCAGGAGGAAATGTGATGGATCACAGAGGGCTCTGTGGAGAGCTGGGGAGGCCCTGGTGAAGGAGAAAAGGGAATGGGAGCCAGCAGATTCTCTCAGACAACTGCATTGCCCGGCTAAGTACCAACTGTAAAAAAAAAAAAAAAAACAATACACTCACCCTCAATTTCAGTCCAGTTGACAGCAACTTCTGCTATTGGAATTTTAAGAAATTGTGCTATGTACAGCAGTTCTACGTCAAATGCCCTGAAACAGAAAATATATTGTTTATTTTACAGAGGACAAGTGGGGTCATCAATCAGATGTCAACCAGGCAGGTTTGAAAGCTCACAGGGCAGATGTGAAAATTCTATGTAAAACTGAAGGCCAGACCCACAGAGGGTCAAATAAATGAACACAGTGGATCGGAAGCTTCATGGAGAACAAATATGTAACATTTAAATGAGAGGTGCTGAACCTCAGTCACAGCTCAGAAACCCTCAGAGGAAACCGGCCTTGTGTGCTCAGAGAGACTCTAATCCCAGGAGTCTGCAAGACAGACGCTTTCAGTCTCAGCCTTACCCAGTTCACCACACAGAACTGCCAGGCTCCTGAAAGGGCCACCGCAGTCACCCGCAGCCGCTTCTCTACTCTGTTCTCTCAGCCAGGGGCCCTGCCCTTCCCTGGGCTGTCTTGGATAGGGTGGGTCCTGGCAGCCATTGAAGCCTACCTAGTCTGGAAGGCTCTGGTGGTGACAGGCACATCCACAGGGTTACTCTGTCTAAATACATGTTTACAGCCATGCTAGCTTGGATCCTTCCTTCACACAAACTACATCTGCAGATACACTGTTTTCATCATGAAAGTGCAACCAGGCAGCAAGAGCCACAGCCAGGGACAGGGTTGGGAATGCTGGGGAAGCCTTTGGGAACCAAGAATAATTAGCATAGGACGCTGACCACAGAACAAAAACAGACACCTGTACCCGAAGACCACCTACTTTACACTTCATCTGTTTTAATCGAGGAAGTTAAAGACTTTAAGAACTAAATATATACATATATATGTATATATATAATAATTTAAAAACATATATATGATAATTTAAATTTTGATGCTACAGTTTAAGAGAATTTTGGGGAGTTTACCTGAAACCTATTTCTAGAGAAGATCTTCAGAAGCAGACACACGAAAGTGGTAGAGACATCAAACCTGGGCATATATTAGATAATTATGCAGATACCCATCAGGAACAAGTCACACAGAACTGTGACTAACACTCAGCAAGGATCTTTGCAGTGCTATTTCCCCGGGCACTGACAATGTGCCAAGCACTCTTTGTAGTGGAGTAGATTAGTAATCAAGTCAGGCGGGACTCCTTCTCTTCCAGAGCTTTCTTCCTCCCCTGGAGCTGGAGATCAAGCCCAGGGCCTTGTGCATGCAAGCACCCTTCCAACCAAGGGACATTCCCGGCCCCTCAAAAGCCTATGCTCGGAGGACAGAAATCAGACTAAAGCAATGGCCCCAGGGGAGAGAGAATGACAGGGGTGACGACTGTCACAGTGCATGGTGGGAAGAGGGGACACAGGCAGGGAAGACAGGGGTGATGACTGTCACAGTGCATGGTGGGAAGAGGGGACACAGGCAGACGGGGGTGACGACTGTCACAGTGCATGGTGGGAAGAGAGGACACAGGCAGGGCAGACGGGGTGACGACTGTCACAGTGCATGGTGGGAAGAGGGGACACAGGCAGACAGGGGTGATGACTGTCACAGTGCATGGTGGGAAGAGGGGACACAGGCAGACAGGGGTGACGACTGTCAGTGCATGGTGGGAAGAGGGGACACAGGCAGACAGGGGTGACGACTGTCAGTGCATGGTGGGAAGAGGGGACACAGGCAGACGGGGGGGGGGTGACGACTGTCACGGTGCATGGTGGGAAGAGGGGACACAGGCAGACAGGGGTGACGACTGTCACAGTGCATGGTGGGAAGAGGAGACACAGGCAGACAGGGGTGACGACTGTCACAGTGCATGGTGGGAAGAGGGGACACAGGCAGACGGGGTGATGACTGTCACAGTGCATGGTGGGAAGAGGGGACACAGGCAGACAGGGGTGACGACTGTCACAGTGCATGGTGGGAAGAGGGGACACAGGCAGGGGCAGCTTTGCAATGACCTCTAAAGGTCATGGGAAACCACCGCAGATTGGAAGCAGCAGTGTGAGTGTGACTACAAAGATCCCTGGGGCTGCATGGTGGTGGAGACGCAGAGAAACCAACAGGCTGCGGCCGTGGCTGGACACATGCAGGGGCTGAACGAATGTCAGGGCTGGTTCAGCAGGCAGCAAGGACAAGCATGAGGGACAGGATGGGGAAAGATGAAGGCAGCAGCCGCAGGGCTCCCTTTTCTTAAAAGGCTGTGGCTGGAGCAAACAGGGCTGGAGCTGCAGGACGCAGGCAGGGTCACCGGACAGGGTTGGAAGGAAGATGAGCTAAGGAGGAAAGGGTGACCACACACGGGAGAAGAAATGGAAGAGGCCAGCGTTCAAGTTGGCAGGAGAGAGAGCTCAGCCATCCAAGAGCCAGGCTGAGGAGAGAGACCCACCAACTGCAAAGGAGTGTGGGAGGGAGGAGGGAGGCCTGAGGAGACAGGGTGTACTCCCGCCACACAGCTGACACTGCCTCTGCTTAGGTGAACGCGTAACACACGTGTCAGTCTGGCTCCCTCTGGATGTGTGTCATGGGACAGCAGGGCCGTGTCCTATTATCTGGACGCCCGGAAGGAGGGCAGGCACGAGACGTCCCAGTCGGAAACCTACCATCGTTCAATGTGCAGAGACGAGAAGGTCCGGGCCGCTGCTGCTCGGGTTAGTAATTTGAACCCGCACTGCGTGTCCCTGATTCCTTTGACACAGAGGAACCACACCAGGAAGTGGAACCCGTACATAAGAAGGGTACGGAAGTAGGAACGCTGGAACAAAGGCAAAGGAGAAATGGTTGTTCCATTCCGGGAGACACTGAAGACGGGCACTTAAACCCGCTGCTGACGGGTGCACCTCCAGTTCCCACAGCGGGGCTGGGGGGTACAGTGAGCAGGACGCTGCTTCAAGAGCAGAGCATCATGGGAGAAGCACAGCGAGTCCTGGGGCCTGAGTCCCACAGCACAAGCTCAAGACCCGAGGGGGGCCAGCGCTGCACCGACCTGTTTGTTTTTTATTGTAAATCGTCATCACACGGTGTGACGACAAATACAAAGGAGAGGCGTGTTCTGAACGGACTGGAGTCCTGGCTCCCGCTGACAGCAGGCTGGCCTGGAGAAAAGGCAGCAGCTCTGTTTCCTCCCTATGGGAGGGAAAGGCATCTACCTTACAGAGTGAGTGGGAGAGTGAAATAGATTGTGTCGAGGCTGTAAGCCCTGTGCCTGGCCAGAGGGTGACAGGAAGTCAGAACAGTTTTATGAAAAAGGCTGAGGGTTTTATTCTCACCACAGCTCCACTGTGATTGGTCGGGAAGGGACATCAGAGCCCCCTCCGTGAAGGATGTAAAGTCCTCCTCCTCTGTCACCTGTCACCACCAGTCAAGGTCTGACACAGATGGCTCTTACCTCCCTAAGCAGGTGGGGGTGGGGAAATCTCATCTCAGGACACTTTGGGAAGCTCAGATCTGCCCGCTCAGTGTCTTTCACATAAAATACTTCCAATAAACACGGGAAGACTGACTGAACTCCCCAAAGAATGATTATGCTAAGGAAAGGGGCAAACAGAAACTGAAAGATAGGAAAATGAAAATTAAAAGGAGAAAAGACACATGAAAACTTCTGCTTGAATAGTTTTCAATGTGAATTGCACGGGCATAGAAAAATATTCCCGGCTGCTTAGCTGGGCGGGAACAGAGCTTTGTCTTATTTTAGAATACAACTGTTTACTAAAAAGCAGAAGGCGAGGTATTCACAAGAAGAGTTTAATGCATTTCATTTTGTTTTTTGAGACAGGGTTTCTCTTTGTAGCCCTGGCTGTCTTGGAACTCACTCTGTAGACCAGGCTGGCTTCAAACTCACAGAAATCTGCCTGCCTCTGCCTCCAGAGTGCTGGGTGGGATTAAAGGTGTGAGCCAGCACCACCCAGCCTCATTTATCTGATTTCTAACACATATGAAAACATAAGAAGGGCTGGAGAGATGGCTCAGCAACTAAGAGCTCTTGCAGAAGACCCGGGTTCAGGTCCCAGCACCGCGTGTTGGCTCACAACCATCTCTAACTCCAGTTCCAGGGCATCCTGATATACTCTTCTGGCCTAAAAAGTACTTCACACATGTGGTGCATATACACACAGGCAGAACACACACACACATTAAACAAAAATAAAGGAGAAAAAAGTATAATACTCTAGATAAACTACAAAGAAAATCTTGCTTCAGTTTTTGAAACTTAAAATTTAGAAGATACCTAAAATACATTTTGAGACAGACTTCAGTAGGTGAAGCTAAAAAAGAAATGGTCTGTAAGCTTCTGAAATGGGCGTTTAAAATATTAGGAGAGACACTGTCTCAGAATTAATTACAGTATCCCCAAGGTCTATAAAGTACAGGAAGTCAGGAGAAATATAAAGCTTACAGGTAATTTCATTTTGTTAAAAAAAAAATACAGGCATTAAATAAATGGCAAAGGATTCCACTCCTGAACGCTATTAAATGATAAACTCCAGAGACACCATCAAAAAAACCCAAGTGTTCTATCTGTGCCTTGCCTGCCTTCAGGGAGAGCAGCAACAGACGGGATGATGCTGAGGACAGTGAACACAGACAAGCTGCGTCCAGACACTATTCTGTAAGGCACTCGACCTGCTATTGGGCATCTTAATTCTTTGATGATCTGTTCACCGTCCTGGGACTGGTCCCTGTGGCTTATGCTATGTGTAGTGTAGGAGGGAAATAGAAGATCGTGCTGTCACTAGATGCCTCCGGTCTCCTGGAGACAGCTTTCCGTAAGGCAGGTGTAGCTCTCTAATGATCTGGACAGCACTCCCACTGGGTGGCAGTTACAAGCAGCAAGGCAGCAGGCGACTCCTACTCCACAATGAGCGGATCAGGCCATCCTCTGCATGACGGGCCAGAAGCCCCGAATCAACCCCTAGGTTGAGAGGTGAAGACATGGATGCAGACCATTATAAACTATGTATATGTAGACCTGGGAGAGTGCTAATTGCGTCTCAGCCTCCAGAGTGCTGGGAGCCCCGCTCCCCAGCTTCAACTGATGGAAGTTCTAAGGACAGAGAGTTTACATCCTTCAAAACAAAACCCCAGGGCTAAGGACAGAGCTCAGTGGTGAAGCACTGGCCTCGAGCACACAAGGCCCTGGCTTTGAGCCTCAGTACTGCAGGAAGACAAGGGTCAGTCCAGACACACAGCCCAGCAGCATGCAGAGGCCTCCTCTCTCCTCCATGGATGACTCTAGTAGCTCCTGATTCCTCCTGTCGCAGTCTCTGTTTTCCTTCACCAAGCAGACTAGCCCTGCCCCACAGTGCTTCATATTAAAACAAAAACAAAACCAGATTTAATTGTATGTGCACGAGTGCTTTGTCTGCATGTATGCCTGTTGTGCCACACATATACAGTTCCAGAAAAATCTGCTGGATCCCCTGGAACAGGAGTTGTGGGTGTTGTGAGCTACCATGTGGGAACTGGGAACTGATTCCAGGTCCTCTGCAAGAGCAGCCAGTGCTCAGAACCACAGAGCCATCTCTGTAGCCCCATGCTTCATAGTTTGAAAAGGGAAAAAATTTACTCACAAATTCTTTATATTAACGTCAGCCTGTTCATTTGCAAAGAAAGTTTGATAATTATGCTGTGTTCAGAGCATCATGTTCATGTCATACAATGTAATAATTCACACACACCCTCATGACAGTCTGCATTATCGGTCTACTGGCTGGGATCATTTTCCTGATGGGATGTAGTTACATTTCCCATTGCTGAATTCAGAACCTCAGCAATGTGCTATCCCTTCCGGACACATACTTTTTTCTTTCTTTCTTCCATGTATAAACATGTTGGTCAAGTTGGACTTACCAATCTCTCAGCTTTCTATGTTAAATATCTAGGACAGTGACATTCTCCATGCTTAACCAATTTTTTCAAACACTACTGAAAACTACATTGGACATAGAATACTAAGTAGATATTAAAATTGTTTACTTTGGAGCTGGAGAGATGGCTCAGTGATTAAGAGCACACTGGCTGTTTTATCAGAGGTCACTGGTTCAGTTCCCAGAATCACACTGTGATGCACAAATATCTGTAACTCCAGCTCCAGGGATCTAGTGCCCTCCTTTGTAAGAACCAGTCATGCATACAGTACATAGACATACATGCAGGCAGAAAGTTCATATACAAAAAAATAAAAATAAAAAATCGTAAAAAACGAGTGTCTAGGGAAACTCATGCTGGAGTCCCCTTCCAGCTACAAGAGCTGTTTCTCTGCTTCCCAGTGAAGTCTGCTGCCTTGCCCTTCAACAAAGGAGCCTGGTTTCCACGCTCATGAGGGTTTGCAACTTTGCTGTCCATGTCTTGATAAAGTTTAAACTCTCCTCCTACCTCATTTCAGAATCATGGAGGGAGATCTTCAATTTTATTTTAATAGTTGTAGAATTAACATGCATAGATCTGTGGCCTGCTGCAAAGGCAGGCCCTGGTCTCATTCTAGAGTCTGACTCAGTGATGGACTGGCTGCGGTTACACACTATAAATCCCTCCCCAGGTAATTCAGCCACATACTGACACTGGCTCTTCTCTACTCTCGGTGAAGAACCACTGTGAACATGACGGTTATGGACTTCACACTCAAGATCTCCATTTGAAAGAGAAAACTCTGATTCTCTGACTGCGACTTCTAACACACACACACACACACACACACACACACACACACACACACACACACACACACACGAGTTCCTCACTGAAATGTTTTATCCTGTGAGTTGCTCTGGCGTTTTCAGTATGATCTACAAAAGAGCAGCCTCCACCTGCAGTCTTTGGTGACATGTATCTTTCTAAAAGGATATGTCATGAGTCTGACAATCTGCAGTTAAGTGGTTTCTTCATAGACATGAAATGAGAAATATTTAAACTCAACAAAACTCAAAATACACTCTGAATAGAGCTTATCATAAACGTTTGGGATTAGGAATATCTCAGAGTTTATACTTTTTTCATAATTTAGAATATTTTATTCATGCACACACACACATTAGACAGGGGAAAGGGAAAGTCTAACTGTGAGATTCATGTTCCATTTCAACCTTAGGCAAATATACAAAAGGTTATTTTTAAAGTAATCTACATATGGGACACATTTCCCTTCATGGCATCATGTTGGCCTTCAAAATTTTGGATTTTGGACCAGGAGTGCTCAACACAGTGGTCACTGATATGCGCCAGTATAGGAAACACTGAGGGCAATCGGGCAGGCTAAAAACAGACACAGAGCTAAAGGGATGACTCAGTGCTCTTCTGTGGGACCTAAGTTCAGATCCCAGCACCAACTTGGGCAGCTCACACTGCCTGTAATTTCAGCTCCAGGGGATCTGACATTCTCTTCTAGCCTTTGTGGGTACCTACACACACACACACACACACACACACAGAGAGAGAAAGAATCTTCAAAAATCAATTTTTCTTTAGAAAAGTCTGTCTTGATCAAATGATCATCTCTGTATCTTAGAAACAATTCTGAGAACACTTACATTGTAAGGTAAGGCCTCACTTGTCCTGTGTACACTTAAGCTAATCTTCCACAAATTCAATGAAGTTGAAGGGAAGCTCATTTTTGAGAGAAAACACAGGAACCCATATCTGACAAGATGCGCATGTGCATGTAAAAGGGGGTTAAAGGGTAACGAGCTACTGTCCATGGCAGCTCGGGGAAGCCTCACCTGAGCAATCGATTCTTTCTCCAGATGAGCACGAGACCCACAAGCGATGGCCATTTGATCCTGGGGAAAAGGCAACACCATCATTCTTTTTAATATTTAAGTATCACACATCAATACATCCATTTTCAATGCGAATGTCTCACCTTTAGAAACACTTTGAAAATAATAATATTTACAAATATGTTACTATAGTATTTGTAAAGTCTATTGAGGGGTTCAGAATACGCATAGCTTGCAGACAGCTAGTCAAGCTTATTAAGAGGACTCTGCTGGGTGCGGTGGCGCACACCTTTAATCCCAGCGCTTGGGAGGCAGAGACAGGTGGATCTCTGTGGGTTCAAGGCCAGCCTGCTCTATATAGTAAGAACCTGTTTCTAAACAAAGAGAAAGTTTAACTTTAGGTAAATTCTGACTTCACTTTTGAGCCCTGTGCTCCTGACTATCACATGCAGTGAGTTCTTATACTTACAGGCCATGGCTGGAGATCACTCAGCCCCTTTTCTAGTTTCTCAACATCTGGAAACTTTGTGGCTCCATCAGCATCAGCCATGAGGATCTTCTCTCCTCGAGAACTGAATACACCCTGTATTCACAAATTTCAGGAGAAAGAGAGTTGCTTAGAACTAAGTTCACTCTGTTCTAAGACATCCAAGAGTGAAGTATTAGGAATGATATGGCAGAAGGAGGCCAAAGTTCACAGCTAAGCAGATAGGAAGTCCTCACATGTGTCTACTGTCCATTCCATTGTTGCAAATGTTTCAGACTCCTCCTCCTCATACCCTGGAAAGTATCAAGTCTGAATACAGGCAATTTGGAGGAAGAAAGGAAGTCCTCAGCACTAACACAGAAAGCAGGACACACGTCACACCATCTAAGTGCCCCATGTTAGTGAGTCACAGTTCTCACGTGACTCAAGGCAACTTGAGCAACAGAGGAAAGAACCTGTCCCCAAACAGAAATAACAAATGCTCTGGGTGTGGCTCTGCATCTGTAATCCCCACTTAGAAGGATTTCCAGTCTGAGGCCTCATATTCTTGAAAAGTGCACAGTGAAACATTAGCTTCCTTTATAATGGTGCCTTTAGTGTTTTAAATGAGTTGCTGAACAGGACAAAGGTGTCTCACTAACTTCAGGTCCTACACTGTCCGCTACTGTCCTTGTGACACTCGGTAAAATCAGTTTGGTCTTTAGTACAAATCGTAACTACACATGCACATATTTACAAGGACATTAATTTCCGTGTGTGCTGGAGTGATCCAGGGCCTTTGTCAGCACCCAACACTGACTGCGGAAATGACTCATCCACATCTGCACAGACTCTCATCATCGGCCCTTGGCGAGGGCTGGGCCCTCCTCAGGATGCCTCCATCTCCCTCAGACCCAGCTCGACTGCCTGTGGCATCTGCCCTGCATCCTCCCCTCCTCTGTCTTCTCACCCCCACTGTGCATATAAACCAAACCCACACAACACTACCCTGGAGGAGGACTGATGCCTCTTCTCAAGTCTTACTCTGCGTTAAGTCTAAAGACACCCAGAGAACAGTGTAAGGAGGACAAGAGGGGACAGTGGGGTGTGAAGGAGATTAATCTGCATCATCTCCATGTAAGAAAATGAAACACATTATATTCTACAACATATGCTATTGATTTAATTTTATTTTACCTGTTTAAGTGCTTTGCCTGCATGTATGTACATGTACCGTGCATACACAGTACTTGCAGAGGCCAGAGAGGACACTATATCCCCTGGAACTCGAGGTACAGATGGTTGTAAGTCATCATGTGAGTGTTTAGGACCAAAGCTAGGTTCTCTGCAAGAACAGGCAGTGCTCTTAACTGCTGGGTCATTTCTCCAGGTTTAATGTTTTATTTAAACAGCAAAAATCGGGGCTGGAGAGATGGCTCAGCGGTTAGGAGCACTGGCTGCTCTTCTAGAGGTTCTGAGTTCAATTCCCAGCAACCACATGGTGGCTCACAACCATCTGTAATGAGATCTGGTGCCCTCTTCTGGCCTGCAGGCGTACATGCAGGCAGAACACTGTATACATAATAAATAAATCTTAAAAAAAAAAAAAAAAAAAAAAAAAAAAAACTATAAACAGCAAAAATCAAGCAAGCAACCAAGCTCGCTCCCTGGCCATTTCTCCAGGTTTAATATTTTATTTAAACAGAAAAAATAAACAAACAAATAAACAAATAAATAAATACAGCAAGCAGGCATGCTCTCTGGCTCAAAGTTCATGATCTGAACTCCTAGGCCCTCTTAGTCCTCCTGTAGGCCAACCCTGCTCAGTCACCTACAAGAACTTCACATCACACCTCAAGGCCTCCTCCTTTCAAAAAGAAGCCCAGTTTTAGGGCAGGAGAGATGGCTCAGGTTAGGAGCACTGGCTGCTCTTCCAGAGGTTCTGAGTTCAATTCCCAGCACCCACATGGTGGCTCACAACCACCTGTAATGAGATCTGGTGTCCTCTTCTGCTGGGCAGGGATACAAGCAGGCAGAACACTGTGTACATAATACATAAATAAATCTTTAAAAAAAAAAAAGAAAGAAAACAAAAATTTTCTCAAGAATGAAAATGATAAAAGAACAACAAAAAT
Organism: Peromyscus maniculatus bairdii; assembly: GCF_049852395.1. Lineage (NCBI taxonomy): Eukaryota > Metazoa > Chordata > Mammalia > Rodentia > Cricetidae > Peromyscus > Peromyscus maniculatus. Next base: position 37,333,848 of record NC_134857.1, on the reverse strand, counting down.
TCGCACCAGGCATGGTGACACAAACTTGTAATCTCAGCACTAGGGAGGCTGAGACAGAAGAATTGCTCTGAGTTCATGGCCAGCTAACAACAGTAAACCAGAAAAGAAAAAGAAAACCTGGAAATGAAGAAAACAGTCCTCGCTCTCTCTAGGAAGTGGGATGGCCTCTGGCATTTCCTGGCCCCTGAGATGTAACACGTGATCGGGAGGGGGGTTTGGAAAGTACTTTATAGGGGCAAAGCAGCCAGCAGCACCTTTCCCCTTCTGCATGGGATGTGGAGGTGACAGAAACGCTCCCAGAGTCACTTTGTGTTCCTGAGGAAAGGGAAGTGAAAGGTGAGAGCCGGGGCCTCTGCTGACAACCTGGAGAGCTGAGGAGAGTCTGTACTGCTGGTTCGGAGATTCTTTTGGGGGAAACCCTAAGTCATCTCAGGGTGTTGTCTGGATTTCCTTCCACACGCACTGGATCTTTGTCCATTTTTCCGTTTAACTTGTTTTCTACCTCACAGGCCTTGGCCCTGGGCCTCTCCTCCATCTACCCATCTCCACTCCACTGTGTAGAGGCCTGTCTTTCCTGCTGCACAGGGCTGTACGTCAGCAGACCCAGGAGTCACCTGACTTTTCCAGGCTCTGTGGAGCCTCCACAGGAAAGCACAACACACGAGAGCGCTGTCCTGTGAGCTGCCACTCTGGCCTCGGCAGAGCTGACAATGACACTCCACACAAACACAAACGTTCTCTGTGTCATCTGGTGTATTACAGACAGAGCATGAAGCTTACACTTTATCAAATCAAATATGGAATTATTAAAGTTGTTGATCAATTCAAACACTGCCATCGATGCGAGGCATCACAGGCTGAAAAGGAGGTGATCAGAACACCTTATATTTTACAAAAAAATAAGAATTATTACCATCCTCACAGCGCCACCTTTCCCACGATTCCGTACCAGCGTTATCACTCGCACTTTGTCACTTCCGTATTTCTGGCAGTATTTTAAAGCGACCTGTTGGTGACGTGAAAGTCAGAATACAGTTAGCTTGGAGAACTGATGTCATGGATATGCGCTATCCCGATGTGATCAGAACATGTTACATGCATGTACCAAAATGCCACATTGTGCCCCATACACATGTACAGTTAACATCTGTCAGTCAGGATGCACATCATCAATATAAACAGAAAAGTACACATAATCACTATAAACAGAAAGGTGAGCAATAACACAGATTCCACAAGTCAAACAGACATCGGGCACAGACACCACCTCTGCAGCTCACTCTTCTTGTGACGGGGTGGCCTTGGCATTTCAATGGGGGATTGTGTTGAGCGTTAACTGACATTGGAAGACACAGCCCACTGAGGGTGGCACCATTCTCTAGGCCTGAACACTGTATGACTGAAGGAAGTTAGCAAGCAGGCAGGCAGTGTGGGGGCACCTGTTCCTCTCTGCTCTTGACTGTGGATGTGATGTGACCAGCTGACTCACGCTCCTGCCTCTGTGACTTCCCTGCAGTGATGAACCCCTTCTCCCTGAAGAGGCTTCTTTGGTCAGGGCATTTTATTAAGAACAGACGTGAAAATGCGACAGGAAGTAATGAGCACAGCTTTGGGTTCCTCCAGCAAGTGGAAATAGCCACACGTCCTAAACGACTCCAAGTTTCCTATCGACCAGCCGTTCTAAAAGCGCACACATTTACCTTTGAAGTCTGGTCTCCACTGCCATCGTCAACTACTATCACCTCGTAAGTGAACCTAGGGTCCTGTTCCTGCAAGAAGCAAAAAATAACAAATCAAAATTTGGAGAAATTATGATAGAGATTAGTAAAGATATAACAGTATTCTTAAATTGTCTTTAACATTTGTGTGTAGATGTATACGTGTGTATGTGTGGGGGGGGGGATGATCATGGTGCACATATGAGGTCAGAGGACAACTTGTGGGGGTCGGCTCTCTCCTACCATGTGACTCACAGGGATCAGACTCAGATGGTCAGGCTTGGCAGCAGGGGTCTTTACCCAGTGAGCCACCTTGCCAGCCTGTAAAACTGTAATTTAAAACACACTTTTCTTTTAAATTAATTTTAATATTGTACGTGTGTGTGTGTGTGTGTGTGTGTGTGTGTGTGTGTGTGTGTATGCACTCACACACGTGGGTGTGCACATGCATGGAGGTCAGAGCACAACTTGCAGGAGTCACTTCTCTCCTTCCACTGTGGGTCTCAGGATGAACACAGGTCATCAGACTTTTCAGCAAGCACTTCACCTGCTAAGACATCGTCCCAGCCCTAACAAGGTTATAATTTAAGCAACAGGTGTTGTAGTGTTGCTAGTGACAAATATAGACAGTAGTAACAAACCACATGAAATACAAAAGGCTCAGAAGGAACAGGACAGATGGTGGGTAGACATCTACCCCGCAACACATGAGTGGAGGCAGCATGTATCTGTGATGCTAAGGCAGACCAGGGAGGAGAGCCACATATGAGAAAGAAGTCCCTGAGGTCTAGGGCAGAGGGAAATTCAACATGTGTGCCAATCCTCAGCCTTACAGGAGGAGCCCAGTTCACCTCTGCTTTACACAAGTTCAAGTCTGCAGTAGTCCTTTTCAGTCAAGAAATCTGTCTTAGAACCCAAAGCAAAGCAATATAAGGAAAGTTCTAGACAGAGATAGAAACAGATGAGGTATAGAGCTCACTCCATCTTTAACTGTCCCAAGATGACTCCAAAAAGATGTGAATTACTGTGCTTCTGAATATAAAAAGTGCAAGCATTAAAAAATAGACATCTTTTAGGGTTGGATATACAGCCCCTGTAGTATGCCTGCCTAGGATGTTTGAGTGCCTGCATGCATGTTTAGATGCAAATAAGCCCAATATTGGGATTGTTTCTGAGGGAAGGTTGTATTAAAATATTTTATTTTTGTGTGATTAGTTTATAATTAAAAAATTTAAGACTGTACCTTTGTATCATGTAATCAATGTGAATTCATTTGAGAAGCAAAGTTCTACAGACTATGTTATAAAGACTCCAATGGATCTCTGTACATGAATATATACACACACATATACACCTCTTTTAAAGACATCATAGTAGTGAGCCTGCACACTTTTCATGGGTACACAATCTATAATATATCACCAGGCAAGAGAGAATTAGGAGGTGGGGGAGGGTACATCAGAGAATGCCAGCTTCCTGGTTTGTCTGCCTCTGGAGGGAGCATGCTGCATGCTGGGCCTGCCTCCCACAGTGCTCCTAGCTCAGGGTCTACAATTGGTGACCTGCTTTAGTTTTAACTGGAGGTGTGACATTGAAAGAGAAGTGTGATACCTGTCTCTTTTCTAGGTAGTTCAGGGCTTCATCCATCATCACAGGCACTAAAGGGAAAAATATTTTAGAGATTGCTTTTGAAAATGAGTTAGCTAGCCCAGCACACTCCATTCACACAGGGAAGGTGTGCCTGTCACCTACCAAGAGCCTCTGGGACGTCACTCCGGCCATTCTCACCCAGAACGTCTCTTGTTCTCATCCTAGGACTTCTCTAGAAAACCTCAATCCTGCCATCTCACTTTCCCTCTTCCCAAGCCCAGCTGCCAACCACACACTCCTCTCAGTGAGTGTGAACACTGCATGGTTCCTTTTCTTCCCTAAGGACCCATCAGGGAAGGAACTCAAGTAGAACTTACACCGTTTCTCTTCATTGTAGGAAGGCACCACAACAGACAGCTGTTTGGTGGGTGAGTCCCAGATGCTGGGTAAAGTTTCCTTTTGGCCTTTGGCATTGAGGAAGAATTTCTCTTCTTCATGTTGGCGAAATGGTGGCATTTTTGTAGCAGTTATAAATGCAATGACAGAAACCTAAAGGAAGACATGAAAAGCAGGTTACTTTGATCTCTTTGAATATTTGTTGTGCTAAAACATCATTTGCACAATTTTTTTTATTTTCATTTTGTTGTTTGGGAGAATATGCAGTCTCAGGTTTGACTCTAACAGTGTTCTGGAGGTGGTTGTGCTGCCACATGGCAGCAAGCCCCTAATCAGCTCCTTATGAACTGACGACTGTCCTTGACCTCATTAGTAATGTGTTAAATGCTTTAGGAGGTCTTGTTTCTACCTCTCATTCCTCAGGCCTCTTCTATGCCATTTCCAAGAGTCAAAACAGGACGTCCAGACCACTCTTACAAATGGACAGAAAGGGGGCTGGAGAGATGGCTCAGCGGTTAAGAGCATAGGCTGTTCTTGCAGAGGACCTAGGTTTAATTCCCAGTAACCACATGGTGGCTCCCAAACATCTGTAATGAGACCTGGTACCCTCTCTGGCATGCAGGCAGAACACTGTATACATAATAAATAAATCTTTAAAAAAAAACAACAACAAGAAGAAGAAATGGACAGTAAGTTACCATTTCCTGCCTGAGCATGTATGTGAGAGGACAAATCCATATGGCAGCTGTAACACGAAGGTCCCAACTGATTCAGCCTGTGAAGGAAAGTTCCTTGGAGCCCCACAGCAGAGACTGTAACACTTAAGAATGTATCCTGATACTTATCCTTAATTTGAATTGAGAACACAGCATCTTCTGGAGTAAAGTGTAAGACTTGTAGGCTCCTGGGGCTGAAGCAGTTAAGAGCACTGGCTGCTCTTGCAAGGAACCCAGGTTTGGTTCCCAGCACCCGCACAGGCTGCTCACAACCATCCGTAACCCCAGTTCCAAGGGATCTGGCAGCCTTTCCTAGCATCTGAGGACACCAGGCATGCACCCACTGCACATACATACATACATACATACATACATACATACATACATACATACATACCTTCAGGCAAAGCACTCATACACACAAAATAAAAATAAATATTACATACAAACTCATGAGTGCCTTTTACAAGGACACGGGCAGCTGGCTTTGGAGATGAGCCATAATTGGTATCACCGTGTTCACTGGAGAACTTTGTTTGAAGAGAAGCTACACGTTTGTATTCTACTTGGACGACTACCTCGAGTATCCCACTGTGTGCACTGACGAGTGTGAGCACAGGGGCAGCAGCCACGCTGACAGCTAGGGGTCCTCCTCTGAGCCAGGGGTGGAGGGCACTGGCTGCTCTCGCAGGGAACCCGGTTCAGTTCCCAGCACCCATGTGGAGACTCGCAACTAACTGCTTGTAAGTACAGCTCCAGGGACCCACGGTCTCTGACTTCTGCACTCATGTGCAGGCACACATACATACACACACACACACACACACACTTAAAAAAAAAAATCTTAAAAAAAAAAAAAAAAAGAAGAGCCTGGCTGTGCACACTATTGTCCAGGTTGTGACTTCTGAATGCAGTTTTCCCAGCGAGCAATCAATGTTCCTAAGAGACAATTAACTCAGATCCGGGTTGGGAAGGTGTATGTTAACACAGCATGTTATACAGAAAGCAAAATCTATCCGTCACCACGAGGGCTTCAGGGAAAGGGACAGGTGGGTCACTTGAAGTGCTGCTTGGGCCTGTGAGGTAGGGATGGCAGCATCACATGAATAATCACTGCAGTGGCTGGAAACATGTAGGAAACCTGGAGTCTCTAATAATACAAGAATAAAAGCTGGCCACCGTTTTAAGACACCAGGGAAACATCTCAGCATCTTAAAGACTTGACCTTCCGGATATAAAAGGTGTTTCACTGGAAACCTGGGGACACCCCCACAGCCATCAAAAAGACTCACACGTGAATGTAATGAAATCTCCAGATCCTACAAGAAATTTGGAGGGCAGACCAAGTTAAAGACGCTTGGGGAGGCAATCTGTGAAATCCACACTGGCAAACCCAGAGTGTTTAAATTGACAGGGTCTTTAGAACCTCAGAAATACTAGTTAGGTTTTTAAAGACGGTTGGAATTACCTTATTGCAGTCACAGTTTTAAAAGAGGGTCCTGATAGAAATGAATGCAGATGAGTTACAGCTGAAATGTTATTTGGATTTGTTTTTAAATGACTTTAAGAAGTGGGACACCATGGAGAGAAAGGATGACAGCGAGTGGACGGACAATGTGTTTCAAGATGCAGCTCACTGCATGCCAAGTGCAGCATGCATGCAGTGAAATAAAGGGGACCGCTTCCACTCCCAGCCAGTGGCATCTAATACAGTCCACACAACCCCACCGTGCACCCACCCATCTAAATCTGCGCAGCACATTCAAAGTAAGGCAGCCTCAACTCAGAACTGTGCCAACAAAATCCAGATGTTTCAAGCCTTTAAGGCAGGCATTTTAGGCTCACCCAGACACACAGCAACAAAGTCATCAGGCTATACCATTCCTAGACTGTGAGTATACATGCATGGCAAGGCGGCAAAGGCCTTCCTGGCCAACTGTCTAACACCAAGGAAGCTTTTCAGAATCTCCGTTTACTGAATGAGTGGCAGGTTATTTCAGTACTGTGTGGCAGAGTTCGGTAGGCGAATCTGCCCTCTTCTACATACCAGCAAGGGTCTGCAACGTTTCTATAAGAATGGCAAAGGCAATGCTAAGGTGCTTGATTCGGGAAAAAACGACCCCTGGCCGAAAGGACAAGAACAAGGTCTGGGCCTGTCTCTTGCTCACTCACAGTCCCTAGTCCACTGGGTCCCCAGCTCTCTTCCTGGCTGCAGCACATGGCACACCAGGAGGGTCAGAAGTGCAGTCTGGAGGCCCAGTAGGAAGGCTGGGGGATGAAGGGTAGGCCGGCGAGGGTCCACGAGCAGGGGGCTGGGGAAGCTGGGTGGAGACTGGTCACTTAGACAAGGTTCCGAAGGGGAAACAGGGTCAAGCATTGCAGGGGATCTGGGTGCCAGAGGCCCGAAAACGAGTGGGAAGCGCGGATAGGGAAGCCCGGAGCACGGGAATCCACCACGGTCTCACCAAAATGAGCCCGGCGACCGCCAGCGCCACGCCGAGCCCCGCCAGCTGCAGCAGCAGCGAAGCCATCCCGCAGCTCCACATTCGCGGAAGCGGCGCGCGACGCCGCGCCCCGTTCCGCCCCGCCCCGCCCCACAGGAGAGGCCTTGCTGGCCCGAGGCCGCCGCCCACAGCGCCACCTCGCGGCCGCGCCCCGCCACGGCAGGTGCCCGACGCCACCCACAGCGCCCTCGCGCGGCTTCGCGAAGGATTGCACAGCCGGCCCCTGAGTGCAACGCGCGGGACATCTGCAAACTGACGGCGCTCCCAGCCTCACACCCATGCCATCTAATGATGCCGGGAGCCATGGACTGCTACAGTCTCCCCGTTTATTTCGCGCGCGCGTGTGTGTGTGCGTGTGCGCGTGTGTGCACGTGCGCACAGGCCCGTGGGGGTTCTGAGCCGCACCGACCCGGCAGTCCCCAACAGGCCTGGTCCTAAGCAGCTGCTCGTGGGTCTCTCGAGCTCGCCGGAGCTGGAGTTCACGCCCCGTGCCCGGGAACACGGCAGCCTCCACGGAAGGAGGAGCTTCTCTCACCCAGGACTGCTCCAAGTCCCCCGGGCTGGAGACACGCCTGCAGAGGGAAGGGCGCAGGCGCGGCGGGCTGCGCAGGCGCGGCGCGGGCGGGAAGATGGCGACCGGGTTCAAGTGAGTGGCGGCGCGCACGGAGGCGCGGGTGTGGCGCGTGCCATGACTTCAGATGCTGCATTGCCTGCTTCAGAACTAGAGTCACGTGATTGACACCCAAACTCATCCTCTTCTGAGTGTGTCAAGGGCCTTGGACTCCAGTCCTCTTGACTAGGGCGCAGTTAAGGTGCCCGATGGAGACTGGTTGCTGCTGTAAGGCCTTTTTATAAATGTGGTTAAAACCTTAGAGTGTGGAGATTGGTGTCTCGGCACCACACTCTTAGGTTCTGGGTTCATGCTCTAGGATGCACTGACTTTAACACATCTTTAACATGTTTGAGAACTGTGGAACCACAGGAGATTTCTGGTTAGTAAAGGGTTTTTGATAAAAATGCCATGCTTCAAGGCATAGTTTTTCAATTCATTAAATTAGTAGAGCTTAATGTGTTTTCTCCTTCATAAGTGAAATACACTCGTAATCTATTTCCTTATAAACATTTAGGAAGAAAACTGCCATCCCCATGGAAGAGAACTTGGTGAATTCAGAACCACAACTGTCAACATAGGTGAAGATAACTTCATTTCAGCTGGTGGGACAACCCTCCCCCACATCCTGTGTGCCACTTTTTTCCAGTCAGTTCTACTCCGCCTAAGGCATTTAAAGATGTTAAGAGATTTTTTTTATCATTGCACCAGCTTTGTAGTTATCTAAATATGGTTAGCTCAAATTGGGGGACAGAAGAAAAGAAATTGAAACATCAAGTAGTAATACCGTTTGACCTGAACCTGTGAAAAGTTAAGAGGCCATTGCAGCCTGAAAGACCAGCTGTTAGGTCTGCATGCAGGGTAGCAGAAAAGAATGGTTTTCAGAGTAGAGGGGAATGGAAAAATTTCTTATCTAGAATAAATTCACACACGAACTGTTTGTCATGCTCTCTTATTCTTCTGCTCTAGCTTCAACTTTCCATAGCTTATATACACATACAACAGCAAATTCTGGAGATAAAGAAGGTTACAAAAGCTTCTCAGGGTCAAGGTGAATGCCTTTGTAAGTGATAAGGGGCAGCTGCAGCTGTGGTTGAAAAAGTTTACCTTGTAACATTATCTCTTAAGGAGACAGCTACAAGGGTTACAAAGGAGAAAGGTTGAACCATAGGGAAATCAAGGAAGGAGTAAGGAATCATGCACAAACCTGCATTTCTACGGTGAAATTAGCATTACAGGACAACATTTTGTATTCAGCAAAATGTAAAAGCATCAGGGAACTATGAGTAACTACGGCAACCCACATAAAGCAAGCAGGGAAGCGAACAGTGCCAAGTCTTATCAGCACTTTTGACGAAAGCTGGCTGGCACTAAAAACATCCCAAGTCTAAAGATATCTTTTCTCATCCTGCATACAGCCCAGAGCACAAGAGGGGACAGTTGGAACTTTTATTCAGGTCTATGGGACCAGATCATTCTCTGCAGTTCTGATTTGTGGAACCTCTCCCACAGGAATTGGGCACAAAGCTGATTCTCTCTGGACTTGGTTAATTGATTAACTGGTTAATTACCTGCTAGCCACATAAAATCCAGGACTTAAACAATTAGCTGAGTTTAAAATCTTGTACCATAAACAGGTTAGAAGTATGTGCAAAGTGTTAATTGCTTAGGGAATTCCACCAGATGCCAGTCCGTGTATTATCAGCTGGAACTGGTTGGGGAAATTAGGGCAATTTAGGTTGCTTTTGTGCCCAAAAGACTTTGATTCAACAAACCAGACATCTGCACTTTTTTTTTTTTTTTAAGATTTATTTATTTATCATGTATACAGAAGAAGGCGCCAGATCTGATTACAGATGGTTGTGAGCCACCATGTGGTTACTGGGAATTGAACTCAGGACCTCTGGAAGAGCAGTCGGTGCTCTTAACCTCTGAGCCATCTCTCCAGCCCCACACTTTTGTCCTTGAATAATATCTGTAAAAGTCTGACTTGGGATCCTTACACAGAGATACTTAGTCTGGCTAACTTGCCCTGTCAGCTTAGCTAAATATGGAAAACAGGCTTCAAAGTTTCTCACCATTTTGTAGAACAAAGGTTGAACTATGAGGGCTTGTTTTTACTCACCAGAATTACACAGTATTGGAAGAAGTCATCCTTCTGACGATGCACAGCAATAAAAGGGCCCAATAAATAAGGAACACACTTCTAAGGTTGTAGGACAAGTCGCATAGCTGTTTTGGGGATGGGGTGGTAACGAGGACTATGGGGATCCAGTCCTTTGGTAGTCCCCTCCCAGAGTCTGGGAGGAATCTTCAACCAGCTGATAATTATCTTTGATGAAAAGAAATGAAACGATGTACAGGAAACTCCTTAGTCCACACACTTTTTTATTCTTCTGAGTCAGTTCTGTCTACACAGCTTCTGTTCTGTTTTCATGCCTCGCTCCTTTCTTGCCTGATTTCTCTCTACATTTATCTGCTCTCCCCTCTATTGTTTAACTTAATTCTCTCATCTTAGTTCTGCCCCATCTAGGTTCTCATCCATCTAGTTCTTTCCCATCTCAGCTCCTCCCATCTCCTTTCTCGTCTTGTTCTTCCCCATCTGGCTCTTCCCCATCTGGCTCTTCCCCATCTTCCATCTCGTTCCTCTAGTACTCTCTTCTAGCCCTTCAGTCTAGTTCTTCACTATCTCAGTTCATTCTTCTCCAGTTCTTTTTTTTTTTTAAGATTTATTTATTATGTATACAGCATGTATGACTGCAGGCCAGAAGAGTACACTAGATCTCATTACAGATGGTTGTGAGCCACCATGTGGTTGCTGGGAATTGAACTCAGGACCTCTGGAAGAGCAGTCAGTGCTCTTAACCACTGAGCCATCTCTCCCGCCGATTTTCTCCAGTTCTTACCCATCTAGTTCTTCCATTCTCTTTTCACCGTCTCCTCCCCAAGTTGTTCTGTCCTTCAAGGGCACCATCACTCACTGCACATACTCACATACACACACATATATACATATAATTAAAAAAATAAATATTACAGACTTACAAAGTCATTTGTTGAGAATTGATTAGAAATTATTATCCTTGCTATAGCAGTAGAATAAGCCATTGCATTAGTGAAATTTCTTGCAAAAACATACTATATAAACGATGTAATTTTTTGTAAGCCACGTGAAATACATAGGTAAATATCAGATCCTTGATATTTACAAGTGATAAAAATGACATAAAAGTGAACCTTTTATTTAACAAAACAGAGACCACACAATTCTTCATTTTATGAAAGAGAATAAGCCATGAACTCAGGAATAAAATACCTTTCTGGCAAGAGTGTCAATGTATCCTTAAAAGAGAGAATGCATGCATCATGCCAAATGTGAGAGAGTTAATTGAAAATAATATAGATAATTAATTATATTAGTGACTTGATATTTTAAGAAATTTGTGTTATTTTCCTCTTTTAGAGGCAAGGGAGATTTATTTCCCTCTCTCCTAGTGTTCCAGTGTGCTGAAAAGGTTGAACAGGACAAAAGGATACTAATGATTAGCATTCAAAACACACGGGAAGCAAGGGTAATGGTTAGTCAGAAGCGAATGAGATCAGACATATATCAACCCTGTTTAAAGACAGCAGGGCAAAGAAGGGTGTAGGCCACTTCCAAAGATAATAGATCATTGTTAGATAACATTCATGGACCCAGTGGAAGACAAGCACTTTGTTAAATTTCCCCTGGCATATGAGAAGGTGGGGACATTTTTTTCTGAGAGCTAAGATCCCTTTCCTGTAAAGTCCCCCTGCTATTCTGAGTTTCACAAGTAGATATGAAAAGTCTGTCTAGGCATAGTGACACTTTTCAGCTTATTCTTGTCTCAGTGAGTAGCTTCCTTGGGTTATATGAAGAAACCCCCAGGGAAGGGTCTGGAACAGTGGTATCAACCTTGAAGGAATTTCCTTCAGTCAAATAAAGGATACTACAGAAAAATGAAACCATACCTTTACCACATTTACACACACACACACACACACACACACACACACACACACAGGGATGAAAACATGGGAGGTGAGTATGATCCAGGTAAACTTCATACTTGATGGAATATGATAAAGCCAGTCATTTCCTTTGCCATGAACTCTAACAAAAGAAAAGAAAAAAAGAGAAGATGATTGCTTTACATACAGGCCAGAGAGGTCAGAAAGAAACTTCAGCACAACTTCGGGATCTATTTTATGTCTGAATGCCACACAATGTGACTCAAGATTATAGAAGGTATTCTGATATTTTCATAATCTTCTAATATCTTCATTCTTATTTTACCTTGTCAAAAATATACTGCTTATTATTCATTCAGTTTGATCTCTTAGTAATTTCAAAGTGTACATACTGTTTTCTGTCAGTGTTTTCCTGTTTGGGGTCACAGCTATTCTATTGATGTTCATGAATTTTGAAGTGTTTCTAATGATTTTAATGAAATTCATAGGGAAATTAGTGTTGTTTAGTGTTATTCCTGCACTTATACAAATTAAACCCATAGACAAATGTAATGCATTTTACATGTGAAGTAAAATATAGTAAGTATTTATATATGTGATCATATGAAATACATTCTTTTATTATTTTAATTAATAGATTTCTATCCAATATAATTTTATTATTAAAAATATTTTTATTCCATCAAAATTTAAAATATTGTCCCAAAATGAATATAAAGATTCCATGAACTAATATTTGCTGCAAGTTATATCAAAGGATCACACATTGTTATATGCTAGAGAAAATATATACTCATTTTCCTTAAAATACAAATTAGTCAATAAAAATTTGGAACCAGTAACTTTAAATCATTTGGGTAAATAAAAATGATATAATCAGAGGGATGTTGTATAAAGAGTTCAGACATGAATATTGTGAAAGAAGTATGCAAAGTTTTCTTCTCATAAAATAAAACCTATATGATATTCATTTCGGCAGCACATACACTAAAACCAACTATACTGAAGATGTCTTTGTATGACTGTAGAGTCACAGAGATTACTGTTGCAGAGTAACTTCACTCCTTTATGAGATGAAAAGTGTATTTAGTGTATGAGAGCAGTGACCACGGAAGTATCTACAAACTCACCGTCCCAAAAGTTGATTGCTTTCTAACTGTCTTTGCCATTCTGAGGATTGAATCCAGGGCCTTTAAGAGTTCTGTCAGAATCCCAAAACTGAGATGTAACAGCTGTAAAGTAACTACAGTTAAAGTATTTTCCTCTCTCCTTTTCATAGGTCCTTACAAACCTGTGTTAGTACCAAAGTAGAGTAAATAAAACTTTGAATTCTGCTTTTGGCCTAATTCTAGGATTATTGAGTTTGACTCAGACCCCTTCTTATACACATGTTCTGTGCAGTCTTAGATGTCATGCAAGGAAAACATGATACCACAGTATTGGTTCTGAACTAACTGCTAACTAAACCATTAAGACACAGAGAAACCCTGTCTCGAAAAAAAAAAAAAAAAAAAATAAATAAATATTGGTAACAATTTTAGAAAAATGTGCATACAATTATTTGTGGTTTAATTTTTACATCCTTATTTATTTTATCAATATAGCTAATTCTTCTCAGGAAGAGATACTTTAAAATGGTATGTCTTAATCTTTTTTTTAAATATATATATATATATATATATATATATATATATATATTATTTTACAATACCATTCAGTTCTACATATCAGCCATGGGTTCCCCTATTCTCCCCCACCTACCCCCTCCCCTTACCCCCAGCCTACCCTCCATTCCCACCTCCTCCAGGACAAGTCCTCCCCCAGGACTGCGATCAACCTGGTAGACTCAGTCCAGGCAGGTCCAGTCCCTTCCTCTGAGCCAAGTGTCTTTGCATAAGCTCCAGGTTTCAAACAGCCAACTCATGCAATGAGCACAGGACTTGGTCCCACTGCCTAGTTGTCTCCCAAACTGATCAAGCCAATCAACTGTCTCACCTATTCAGAGGGCCTGATCCAGCTGGGGGCCCCTCAGCCTTTGGTTCATAGTTCATGTGTTTCCATTCATTTGGCTATTTTTTTCAATAATTGAGTAAAACTGAAATTTATTATAAGCCACAGTCGTCCTAGGGACCTCCATGCTATATATATAGCCTCTATGGTTCTATGGGTTGTGGTCTGATTGTTCTTTATTTTATATCTAGAATCCACCTATGAGTGAGTACATACCATAACTGTCTTTCTGGGTTTGGGTTACCTTACTCAGGATGATTTTTTCTAGTTCCATCCATTTGCCTGCAAATTTCATGATGTCATTGTTTTTCTCTGCTGAGTAGTACTCCATTGTGTATATGTACCACATTTTCTTATTCCCTTCTTCAGTTGTCAGGCATCTAGGTTGTTTCCAGGTTCTGGCTATTACAAACAATGCTGCTATGAACACAGTTGAGCATGTATCCTTGTGGTGTGATTGAGCATTCCTTGGGTACATGCCCAAGAGTAGTATGGCTGGGTCCTGAGGTAGATCGATTCCCAATTTTCTGAGAAACTGCCATACTGATTTCCACAGTGGTTGTTCAAGTTTGCACTCCCACCAACAGTGGAGGAGTGCTTCCTTTGCTCTGCATCCTCTCCAACATAGACTGTCATTAGTACTTTTGTTTATAGCAATTCTGACAGGTGTAAGGTGGTATCTCAGAGTCATTTTGATTTGCACTTCTCTGATGATTAAGGATGTTGAGCATTTCTTTAAATGCCTTTCAGCCATTTGTGATTCTTGTTTTGAGAATTCTCTGTTTAGCTCTATAGCCCATTTTTTAACTGGATTGTTCGGTATTTCGATGTCTAGTTTCTTGAGTTTTTTATATACTTTGGAGATCAGTCCCCTGTCAGATGTGGGGTTGGTGAAGATCTTTTCCCATTCTGCAGGCTGTCTTTTTGTCTTATTGACCATGTCTTTTGCCCTACAAAAGCTTCTCAGTTTCAAGAGGTCCCATTGATTAATTGCTCCTCTCAGTGTCTGTGCTACTGGTGTTATATTTAGGAAGTCATCTCCTGTGCCCATGCATTCAAGAGTACTTCCTACTTTCTCTTCTATCAAGTTCAGTGTAACTGGATTTATGTTGAGGTATTTGATCCACTTGGACTTGAGTTTTGTGCATGGTGACAGATATGGATCTATTTGTAATCTTTTACATGTTGACATCCAGTTATGCCAGCACCATTTGTTGAAGATACTTTCTTTTTCCATTGTATTGTGTTGGCTTCTTTGTAAAAAATCAGGTGTTCATATGTGTGTGGATTAATGTCAGGGTCTTCAATTCAATTTCATTGGTCCGTATGTTGGTTTTTATGCCAGTATCAAGCTGTTTTTATTACTATAGCTCTATAGTAGAGCTCGAGGTCTGGGATGGTGATGCCTCCAGATGTTGCTTTATAATACAGGATTCTTTTAGCTATCCTGGGTTTTTTTGTTTTTCCATATGAAGTTGAGTATTGTTCTTTCCATGTCTGTGAAGAATTGTGTTGGGATTTTGATGGGGATTGCATTGAATCTCTATAGATTGCTTTTGGTAAGATTGCCATTTTTATTATGTTAATCCTACCTATCCATGAGCATGGGAGATCTTTCCATTTTCTGATATCTTCTTCAATTTCTTTCTTTAGAGACTTAAAGTTCTTATCATACAGGTCCTTCACCTGTTTAGTTAATGTTATCCCAAGGTATTTAATATAATTTGTGGCTATTTTAAAGGGTGATGTTTCTCTGATTTCTTTCTCAGCCCTTTTATCATTTGTGTATAGGAGGGCTACTGAGTTTTTTGAGTTGATCTTGTATCCTGCCACTTTACTGAAGGAGTTTATCAGCTGTAGGTGTTCCCTGGTAGAGTTTTTGGGGTCACTTATGTATACTATCATATCATCTGCAAATAGTGAAAGTTTGACTTCTTTCTTTCCAATTTCTATCCCTTTGATCTCCTTTTGTTGTCTTATTGCTCTAGCTAGAACTTCAGGTACTATTTTGAATAGATATGGGGAGAGTGGACAGCCTTGTCTTGTTCCTGATTTTAGTGGAATCACTTTGAGTTTCTCTCTGTTTAATTTGACGGTGGCTGTTGGCTTGCTGTAAATTGCCTTTATTATGTTTAGGTATGTTCCTTGTATACCTGATATCTCCAAAACCTTTATCATGAAGGTGTGTTGTATTTTGTCAAAGGCTTTTTCTAATGGCATCTAATGAGATGATCATGTGTTTTGTTTCTTTCAGGTTGTTTATATGGTGTATTACATTGACAGATTTTCATATGTTGAACCATCCTTGTATCCCTGGGATGAATCCTACTTGGTCATGGTGTATAATTGTTTTGATGTATTCTTGGATTCAGTTTGCCAATATTTTGTTGAGTATCTTTGCATCAATGTTCATGAGGGAGATTGGTCTGTAATTCTCTTTCTTTGTTGTATCTTTGTGTGGTTTGGGTATCAGGGTAACTGTAGCCTCATAAAAAAGAGTTTGGTAATGTTTCTTCTGTTTCTATTGTATGGAAAATTTTGAAGAGTATTAGAATTAGCTCTTAAAAATCTGGTAGAATTCTGCACTGAAACCATCTGGTCCTGGGCTTTTTTGGTTGGAAGACTTTTAATGACTGTTTCTATTTCCTTACGGGTTATTCGTCTATTTAAATAGTTTATCTGGTCTTGATTTAATTTTGGTATGTGGTATGTATCCAAAAAATTGTCCATTTCTTCCAGATTTTCCAATTTTGTGGAGTACAGGTTTTTGAAGTATGACCTGATAATTCTCTGGATTTCCTCGTTGTTATGTTTCCTTTTTCATTTCTGATTTTGTTAATTTGGATGCTCTCTCTTTGCTTTTTGGCTAATTTGACTAGGAGTTTGTCTATCTTGTTGATTTTTTTCAAAGAACTAACTCTTTGTTTCATTGATTCTTTGTATTGTTCTCTTTGTTTCTATTTCATTGATTTTGGCCCTCATTTTATTTTCTGGAGTCTATTCCTCCTGGGTGAGTTTGGTTTTTTTGTTCTAGAGCTTTCACTTGTGCTGCTAAGTCATTGGTATGAGATTTCTCCAACTTCTTTATGTGTGCATTTAGTGCTATAAATTTCCCTCTTAGCACTGTTTTCATAGTGCCCATAAGTTTGGATCTGTTGTACTTTCATTTTTATTGAATTCTGGGAAATCTTTAATTTCTTTATTTCTTCCTTTACCCATTGGTGCATCAGGTGGGCATTATTCAGTTTCCATGAGATTGTAGGCTTTCTATAGTTTTTGTTGTTGTTGAAATCTAACTTTAAGGCATGGTGGTGTGATAAAATACAGGAGGTTATTTCAACGTTTTTGTATCTGTTGAGATTTGCTTTGTGACCGAGCATGTGGTCAATTTTTGAGAAGGTTCTATGGGGTGCTGAGAAGAAGCTATATTCTTTTGTGTTAGGCTGGAATGTTCTTTATATATCTATTAAGTCCATGTGAGTCATAACATCTGTTAGGTCCTGTATTTCTCTGTTAAGTTTCAGTCTGGCAGATCTGTCCTTTGGTGAGAGTGATGTGTTGAAGTCTCCCACTGCTAGTGTGTGGCATTTGATGTGTGATTTAAGCTTTAGTAATGTTTCTTTATGTGTTATTTCTACTATTCCTTATTTGTTTTAAAACATTTTGTCTAATAAATAATTCTAATAATAGAGGATTATCATAAACAAATTTTAAACAAAATATTATCAAGAACTTTATTCACTCTCACTCTCCATACTCACCTGCTTGATCACAATTGACCTCTATGAACCCGTCCCCTGCTCCTTCTCTTTGTCTCTCACTGTACATTCTCTGACCTTCTTTTGAAGAACAGCTACATCATCATATGAATCTCAAGACATAAGGACATCCTTTCATGTAACTTCAGTTTAGAATCCACCTTTAGACACTTAACATTGCTCTGTGTGTGTGTGTGTGTGTGTGTGTGTGTGAGAGAGAGAGAGAGAGAGAGAGAGAGAGAGAGAGAGAGAGAGAGAGAGAGAGAGAGATCATATGTATAAA
The DNA here is from genome assembly GCF_049852395.1 of Peromyscus maniculatus bairdii. Taxonomy (NCBI): domain Eukaryota; kingdom Metazoa; phylum Chordata; class Mammalia; order Rodentia; family Cricetidae; genus Peromyscus; species Peromyscus maniculatus. The sequence goes on along the minus strand of NC_134857.1, from coordinate 37,316,270 downwards.
TAGTCCTTAGGATAAATCTCATGACTTCATACATACTAGACAGTTGTACTGTCATTGAATTACACCATATCTATTAATATAATATAATGTTTTTCTAATTTTATTCCCATTCCACTAGTGGATTCACTGAAGATCAGCAATTTGGCTATTATGTAGAATGCTGAGCATTGAAAAAAACTTTTCTACTATAGAACAGGATGGAATCTAGCTGAAAGGATCACCACCTTTCTCACTTTTATATAAAACACATTTAGAGTCAATATTCTAACATGTCACTGTTGAAATTGAATTAGAGTAACCAAGGTGTGTGCTGTGGATATTACTCTATGTAAATAAAACACTGATGGCCAGTGACCAGGCAGGAAGTATAGGCGGGACAAAGAGAGAGGAGAATTGGGGAAACAGGAAGAAGGAGGGGGAGACACTGCAGCCACCACCAGGAGAAGATCATGTAAAGACGCCGGTAAGCCACCAGCCACGTGGCAAGGTATAGATTTATAAAAATGGGTTAATTTAAGATAAAAGAACAGTTAGCAAGAAGCCTGCCACGGCCATACAGTTTATAAGTGATACAAGCGTCTGAGTGATTATTTTATAAGTGGATTGTGGGACTGCGGGGCTTGGGGAACCTGGAGAGAAGCTCTCCAGCAACAGGTGTGTCTGATGAAGATAGTTTAGATCATGCAGCAATTGGTTCTGCATACCAGGTCCCCATCATACACAACAGTCCTTAAGGAGAAAAGTGTTGTATAAAAGTAATTTCTAGCCTGTAATGTAAGTCATGAGAACACTCTAGCTAGCTTTGCTGAACCAGATGTGTCTTCAGGACAGAGAAGAGCAGACTGTCCAGTAAGGAAATGTTCTCTTGCCCGGCTTGCTGGATTTCATCTGTGGCAAATGCTCAGTATTGTATACAAGAAATCTCCCTGATACCTTAAAACACCATTGTAATCGAGACCTAATTCCTTTAAAAATAAAATTATCTACCAATTTTCACCCAAGATTCTGTTGCTTTTATATTTTATCCTGCAGTAATTTCCAGTACACTTTTGTGTAGTGCAGTGATTGGCTATAGATGTCTTTCAGTTTTTTTCTGTGATAATGTGTTTATTTCCCTTTTATCGTTAGAGACATATTCTCAGAACATAGAACATCCTCCTGACTTTTTTAGTTCTTCAATATCATCCATCATTTTTCTTTCTCCATGTTTTCCAGTGAGTAGTCAGCAATGGTCCTTCATACATATTTTTATCTACTTCTTTTATGGTTTTCTTTGATTTTCTATTTATAACTTGGCCTGTTGAGGTTTGACAATTCTTTGAATCATCATAGTTTCAACGTGTGAGCTATTGTGAGGTTGGTCTTAACTCTTGAGAGTTATTTACATATCCCTGGTTCTTTATATGTCAAGTAATATTTTAACATATCCAGCAAAATTCTGTTATTTTCATTTTTAATTCTCTAATAAATCTTATTTTCAGAAATGTTTTGTTTAAAAAGACTATCTCTTGAAATGTATTTGTTTTATGAAGAAAATCACCATCAAGAGGGAATGTACACATCCCTGCAATCATTATTTAGATCTTAAAATGTTTCAAATGCTTTGAAAATACAATATCTTACAATCATATGAATAAAACCCTATTACCATATCACACTTTTTTTCTATAAAATATACTTCACTGTTTTAAAATTATGGAGAAGAACTTTCACAATTCAATAAAATATCAGAAGCTTTTCTTTTCTTTAAAGGTATTTCTCTCTCTCTCTCTCTCTCTCTCTCTCTCTCTCTCTCTGTGTGTGTGTGTGTGTGTGTGTGTGTGTGTGTGTGTGTGGTGGTCTAGTGTGTGCATGTGTGTTAAAATGCCAATGTTGAATAAGAAGAAATCTTGCAGGAGTTGGTTGTCTTGTTCCTTCCATCATGGATGCTTTGTTAGCCTTGTTCTATCTTTCTGGCCAGAGATTTTGAGATGCTTTTCCGTAATTTTTAGCCTATGGTAAGTAAGATGTGAAATCAGTGAGTGTAAGATGTCCTTGTTCATAAAAATCAATTAACCTGGCATATTACGGTAGGGTCTGGTATCAATCTTCAGCACTGCATGCACACTCAAGTTAGTTGGTTATGCCTAGCAGTTAAAGGATAATAAATAAAAATGCCTTGAAAGAGGGGACTTATGGAGTTGTTTTCTTTTGCCTTGTTTCAATGATATTGAAAGGACTCAGCCCTCTTTTAACCCCCCATAAGGAAAGAAAATTCAGAATGCTGAGCTCCAGCACCCATGGCTCCACAGTCTCCCTTTATCACACACAACCAGTTACCTGCTGTGTTTGAGTACTCAGTATCAAAGTACTTAAATTGAAGATAAATATGCTAGACTGACAGTCTTCTAGGGTTATGGTATAAAAAGGGAAGAAAACAAAATATTTTATTCTACATTAGAGTTGTCATTACAACCCATAGATTATAAGTGAAGATTAGACAATAATGAATTCTATTAATTATATGCTTTCAAGTTATTTTATATCATTTTCTCTGCACTTTTTATAGCCTTTATATGTAACAACAACAGATCAAAAGACAGTGAATGATGTTATTAAGAAGCTAGTACCTCTGATAAGGATGCCTGTAAGTTACTTTCAAGCTACTTTGACTTAAACTTGAGTTTTGTTTTTGAGATCCACATACGTGCAAATGTGCATATAAAGATATACAGAAAACATTTGATTATGATAAATTTACAAATCATATTTTACAATCTCCTTTTAGAACTGAAGCATCTAAGATATACTGATAGATTTTAGAGGGACATTTTTCTTGAATATTTGTCTAAGGTTCATGTGAATGAAACTCATAACTCAATGGTTTTGAGCTATACTTTTAGTCTCCCTAGACAATTTACATTTTCTATGGTAAAAAATAATTGAGATTATTTGGTCATATGTACACACCAGAGTTAAAGATTGCCAATCTTAGAGGGAATGAAGTTCTTTTTTCTCAGCAAGAAAGCTAAGAAATGCCAAGAAAGCTCAGCAAGAGTGCTAGAAATGGGAAGACCCTCACTCTGACACTGGAGGACAAGAACACTGCTTGATGTGAATACCATTGAGGGTGGCTGTGAAAAAGGGTATGACACTGAGGCCTCTGATGGGACAAAACTCACGAATCATGTTAACTGGGTATCAAGTACCTCATGATGTAATGTGGGGGTTAGACAGTGTTGTGTAGTGAGGATTCCCATAGAAGAACACTCAGATCAGGTCTCCATGATGAACCGTGCAGAGTATAGGGAAGAATATACATACACATATAACATGATGAGTAACCACTTTAAGAATGTGGGGAATTTTATATCAGAAATGATAGCCTCTTTGTATGCATTGCAACAGGTACCTTATGCAATTAGAAATCTCTGACAAAAGTTGCATAAATTAAACTACTCCATGTAATGATTTCATCTCCTCTTTAGATACAGAGGAGCCAACCGTTAAGATGGCCTTTCATATCTTGGTTGTTCCAAAAGGGCTATGTGCCCCACCAGGACCAAGTGTGCACGTTCTCACCAGTTGTGAAAACAGGAAAACTCTTAGGAAATGATGTGACTGCCATTTGTGAGGATGGCAATCTACCCACAGCAATGTCAGATTTTTTTTCTCACATGTTTTTTTTCTGACTTTCCTAAGGACAAAATCCTGCTTCTAAATAACCCCCTTCAATTCTATCATTAAGTGGAGAAACAAGTGTGCATCAAATCATTGGCTTAGGAATAGGAAGGTAAGAGAGGGCTATTCGCCACAAATGGTGTACTGGAAAAGTTGGATTAAATCACTTTACTGTAGTGGAAAATCCAATTACAAATAAACATTGCCTGAGGTTTCAGGGTTAACATTAGGGTGGGATGGGCACAACAGGAGATAGAAACACCAAAACCAGTTCAACCTCTTCATCCATGTCAGCTCTGGCATTTTACCTGTGCACACCATTAGCCTGGTTCTCAAGAAGGAAATCCTGCTCTGTGCTGCCAGTGGAGTGACAGGTGTTTCTCTTTCTTCTCTCAGGATATACTATCCTTTATTAGTGAAAAGGGGTCAATCACTGAAGGTATCTTCAGAACATCTGACAAAATGTGAGCATTCTGAGCCCTAAAAGAAAGGCTGGATTCTGGGACAGAAGTGAACTTGAACAATGAAAATGTCCCTGTTGTGGCATCTAAAAGATAGGGGGAGTTCTCTTATACTCTACACTCAGGATTCCTCTCAATCTGTGTGAGAAGTTTCCCTCATCACATTTACTCTTGAAGGATAGTAGACAGGAATGATAGAAATATGATAAGCCAAAAGGTCCCTCTGATGCTTACAACACAAGGGTTCAAGCATAAACCAGTCACAGTGAATGGTAATGTAACAAGGCACCTTTTATTTGATTCCTCTGTTCCTCATGAGACACAGGTTTCAAAATAATCACAGGGTAAGGATGTAGACAGAAGTTTCTCGGGTCCTGCCCTGTCCCCATGGTCCAGACAAATGTCTCTCACCCTCAGTCCTGCAGCTGCTCGGACCCAAGTAAACACACAGAGGCTTGTATTATTTACACCTGTATGGCTCATCGCTTTAGCTGCTTGCCAGCTAGCTCTTTCATCTTAAATCAGTCCATTTCTATAAATCTATATGTTGCCACGTGGCTATGGTGTTACCCGTCTGCTGACATCTTGTTGCTCCTTTGGCAGCATGCTTGTGTCTCTCTGCCTCTGCCTTTCTTCTTTCCTTCTCTCTCCTTGGATTTCCCACCTGCCTCTAAGCTGCCTTGCCATAGGCCAAAGCGGCTCATTTATTAACCAATGTGAACAACATATATTCACAGTGTACAGAAAGACATACCACAGCATTTATCCCCTTTTCTATCTAATCAAAAAGGAAGGTTTTAGCTTTAACATAGTAATATTACTTATAATAAAATAGTTACCAAGCAAGAATTACAGTTACACTATCTAGTCTATTTGTATTTGGAAAAATTAAAGAAAATATTCTATCATCCTATATTTGTGAGTCTAAAGTTTCATGTCTAATTTATCTTTTATCATAACCAAGGAGAATTATAACTATAACTATTTAGTCTTCAACTACATCAAAGACCCCAGAAGGATATAATATTACCCAAGTAAACAGGAAGTGTGTTGTAAGCAACTTCCAAAAATCTAGAATGACAGAGACAGCTGGCTGCCTGGACAGTCACCCAAAGTTCCTCTGCAATGTTGGGGCATCCATCTTCAGCCCATAGGTCTAGAGCTTTTTTAGTTGCTTTCCCTGTGTCCTGTAGAATGTCTGGCAGTCTCCTCTGTGAAGCAGGAATCTGAAGAATCATCTTGCCTTGTTTTGGCAAAATTTAGTGGTCATTTTTCCATAGGTCCTGCATGTTCAGTCTATATAACATTTTGTCAATCAGTCCAGGCAAGAACAGTTTCTTGTCCAAATGGCCAGTTCTGCCAAGAAGATAAACTCCATATTGAGTGTCTTCGATGCCCCTCTTCCTCTTTTAAGTAAATTGGTGCTTCCAGGAGCAGATGTGTCTCATTGTCCAGTAAAATCTAAGTTTTTAAAACATTTAAATGCCATATTCTGTCACTCTTTGAAGTGTTTGAAGATTACCTACCTAACTTAAATATATCTACATATATCTAGAAAACTTAACTAACATGACTATATGTTTGATTATCATGGATGACTAACTATTAATCTGTATTTCTTAATTATACTTTACAATTTCAAATGAGCTCCACAAACATAATACCTTAAACAAGCGTAGAAATATACATACAGGATAACAAAATTAACTTCAAATTTGTATCAATGAACTAAAATCCATAGCAATGTAAAACATTTTAAACAAGTTCTTGCTCTTTAAAAGGTTCAATAATCTATGCCTTTATCCTATCTATACTATCCCCTTTTCTTTCTTAGAAAGATTGTATTTATAATTAACCCCCTTTAAATAAAAATAAACATTTATAGACAATATTTTGGGAATTTGGGTGTAGATTCTCATACTACTTCCTGCTGGTTGGGGGTGCTGGCAATCTTATGGGAATCCTGAGAAAATTAAGAATTATGGTCCAGTTCTGACTGGAGTAGTCTGTGAGACTGAATAGTCTGAGCCAGTTGCATTGAAACTGTTCTGGATGTTGGAACATTTGGAGACCTCTCAGGGGGTCTTCCTTGATCAAACCACATTAGCTTGGAAGCAATCCATAGGTCCCCATCTTCCGTGGAAACAAAAGCAGAACTGCTTTTCCAAAGCAATGTATTCTTAGACACAAATTTTGAAGACAAGATACCTTTAATATATACATACCTTTAATATATATATATATATATATATATATATATATATATATATATATATATATTAGCTTAACTCAGCAGCCTTTACAATCAAATGTCTTTCTGCAGTTAAAAATCCCAAGGTCAATATAATCAAGACTGTGTAATTTCCATTTTTACATGGCTTACTTTTTATATTACTTTTACTGTCTCTTTAAAGACTTTATTTTTTAAAACTATTTGTTTATATAACTGTCTAGCTTCCTTTTCCTCTCTCTTCCAAGCCTATGTGCATTTTTATACATAACATAAACCATTTAGAGGTTTATTCCATCTGAATCTGTCTTTTTGTGAATCTATTGCTTTAAACTACAGGATGGCTAAGACTGAAATGGCAGCCTTGGCTAATGACTCTGCCCACTTCAGGTTTCCAACATGGTAGAGGTAATTCATTGCCAGCGCTGGAAGCCATGCTCTCTGCCGACTCATGGAGGCAGTGGGTCTATGCCTCTATCAAGGAATGTGTAGCCCAGAAAAAAAATTTTTTTTTTGGTCTGTACTAGCAAAAGCTAAATTCACCATGAAGTATGTTGTATGGCTTGGAGACACCTCTGTGTACTGCAGCGGGAATCTGCCATGCTATAGGTCAAGCCCCATGCTGTGAACCCGCCATACCATAGCTTATGGCTTGCCTGAGAGACACAACTAGAAAGCTGCTCTTGACTCCATTTTAGAACCCTTTTTAAATTCTCTCAGGATTTAGGTGGAAACTCTTTGCTCCACATTGAGCAGCCAAATGTAGACAGAAGGTTTCTCCAGTCTTGCCTGGCCCCCGTGGTCCAGACAAATCTCTCTCACCTGTGGTCCAGACAAATCTCTCTCACCTGCAGCTGCTCGTACCCAAATAAACACATAGAGGCTTATATTATGTATAAACTGTATGGCCTAAATACCATATTCTGTAGGTCTTTGAAGTATTTGAAGACCATATATCTAAAATATAAATCTTTATGATCCTGAAAGCAAACCTAACATATCTACATATTTGATTGTTAAGGATGACTATTAACCTGTGTTTCTTGATTATCCTAAATAGTTCATAATAATATCTTTCAAAAGTAGAACTTTACCTTATATTTTAAAAGAACTCCATAGGTACAATACCTTAAACAAGAGTAGAAACGTGTATACAATATGTTGTATGAAAAATAACCTTAAATTTGTATCAATATACAAAAATCCTTTAAACAAGAGTAGGAACATATAAACCATATAACAAAAAAATGGGCTTAAATTTGTATAAATATACAAAAGTTCTTAAATAAAAATAGAAACATATATAGTTTTTTATAACAAAAATTGCCTTAAATTTGTATCAATGTACAAAAGTCCTTTAAATAAGAATAGAAACATATATACTCTGTGTTGTAACAAAAATTACCTTAAATTTGTATCAATATACAAAAGTCCTTGCCAATACAAAATATTTGAAATTAATAGTTGTTTTTTAGTTTATGGTAGATTCAACAATCTACCTTATTTAAATTAGATTCAATAATATATACTTCTATCTTATTCCTTTATCCCCCTAAATGATAGCAAACATCCATAACCCACCAAAAGACCAAAATCCTCCCACAACCCAGCTTTTGGGAATGTGGACGTCGTTTTCTCCAAACTGCTTCCTGCTGTCTGTGGACGAAGACATCCCCAGAGATCCCTGAGAAAACTTTGAGAGAATGACCAAGTCCTGGGAAGACCAGCAGTAACCTTTGCTGATAAATACCACCTGTCAAGGTTCAGGAGGTCTCTCTCTTGATCAAACCTGATCCACATTAGCCTGGGACGAATCCACAGCCTCTCATCTTCTGTGGAAACAAAAGCAAAACTGCTTCTCCAAAGCGTAGAAGTAACCATCTTATTTAACAAGAAACACAGAACCAATGCAAAGATGAAAGCCCAAGAGATAAGAGATAAGAGCCTTACCCTTTACTCTGCAGCTATCCTCTTCCGCCCAGAGAGCTACTTCCTGTGTGTTTGTCTTTATACTTTCTGTTTTGCCTTCTCATTGGTTGTAAACCCAACCACATGACTGCCTCATCACTGCCTGTCTGTACAGACCTCCAGGTCTTCTATGGTTGGTATTGACATTAAAGGCGTGTGTTTCCATGCTGGCTGTATCCTTGAACACACAGAGATCCGCCTAGCTCTGCCTCCCAAGAGCTGGAATTAAAGGCGTGCACCACCACCACCACCACCACCCAGCTTCTGCAATGGCTTGCTATTAGCTCTGACCCCTGGGCAACTTTATTTATTAACATACAAATAAAATATCACCATACCAAAGCAATGCATCTTTTAAGTTCCATTATATGCACATGTTTTTTGACTTCTGTTTTACAATTAAGGCTTCTTACAATATCAAGGCTGGTGTGTGCCATCAGTCCCTCTTTCTATCCCATGTCTCTCAGCAGCTGTTGTTTGCTTGTCAACATTCAAAACATCAACATTCAAAACAATCAACACAATACTACACAGGGTCCAGACTCCCAGGGTTTTCCCCATCTTACATGGTGGCTTTTTTTTTTAGGTCTTTAAAGACTTTCTTTTATAAACTATTCATTTTTTCTATGACTATACCCTCTTTCTTTCTTTCTTTCTTTCTTTCTTTCTTTCTTTCTTTCTTTCTTTCTTTCTTTCTTTCTTTCTTTCTTTCTTTCTTTCTTTCTTTCTTTCTTTCTTTCTTTCTTCTCTCTCTCTCTCTCTCTCTCTTTCTCTTCCTTTCTTTCTTTCTTAAGCCTACAAATATTGTAAAACACACTGGAACCTGTTTAGCGGTTTTTCCATCTGGACCTCTTTTACTGAGTATCTCTAGTCTTTTTTGACCTTGTGAGCAAACTTTAGAACTGCTAAGCTGCCCCTGAATCCTCTGCAGGGCTCCTTGGTTGACTCTGCCTGATTCTTGGGTCATGAAAGCCAAGCCTAGAAAGCCAAAGACCTGTTTGGAAGTAGATGACCAAGAACTGCATTCAACCTTCCTGGGTCTCTAGAATGCTGAGATGCTTGCACTGTGGCAGGCATTTTATACTTAGTGTTTTGTTCCTATTTAACATACTAGCTGCCCAAGGGCTCACCAGCTGGGATAAACTCTTAAAGAAGCTGTATCCTGTTTTGTTTTGTTTTGTTTTTCAAGCATTTTCAGGCCCTATGGAAATATCAAGCCTTATACTGGTACGTCAAAATGTTATTTTTTTGTTTTTTTTTCTCTTTTGGGGATTCTGCCACCCAGCTCCCAAATAAATCATACACGAAGACTTATTCTTAATTATAAATGCCCAGCTAGCTCATTCTGTAGAGCATGACACTGTTAATCTCAGGGTCATGGATTTGAGCCCCACTTTTGTGCACCAAAATGTTGTTGGTTTTGTTCTTTTGAGGGGCCCAGCTCTCAAATCACACACAGAGGCTTATTCTTAATTGTAAATGCCCAGCCTTAGCTTGGCTTCTTTCTTGCCAGATTTTCTTATCTTTTTATTATTCTGCCTACCTTTTGCCTCTGGGCTTTTTCCTTTTCTTACTTCTGTATATCTTATTTTCACTCTTACTTTGTAGCTTGTTGTGTAGCTGGGTGACTGGCTCCTGGAGTCTTCCTCCTCCTCTGGCTCCTTGATTCCCCCTTCCCAGATTTCTCCTTCTATTTATTCTCTCTGCCTGATGGCCCCAACTATTTTTCTCTCCTGCCTTGCCACTGGCAGTTCAGCTCTTTATTAGACCATCAGGTGTTTTAAACAGGCACAGTAACACAGCTACACAAAGTTAAACAAATGCAACATAAACAAAAGTAACACACCTTAATATATTACTCCACAACGTTACTACAAGCATTTTTTTTTTCTCAGAACACAGCACATGAGAGAAAGTCCAGGCTCACCCAGCCTTTGCTTATGAGCACATGGGTCCATGCAGTTAGATCACTTGTTTTAGAGCCATTAGGGTGAGAAGCAAAAAGTCCTTGATCATGAAGAAATTACCATAATGTGTATGTTTGTCATTTGAATGTAAGAGTTGAGATGAGGTATTGATCTCTTAAGTGTGTGCTAGATTGCTCTACCCAAAATCGGCTCTTAGGTTTCTAGTTTTGATGGACAAAATTTAGTGAATCTACATGTAAGACACAGTTCTAATTAGGGGACAGGTTGGGAACTATGAATAAAGTTGGAACTAAACTGAATTTTAGAGTTGGAAGTATTTTTAGCAATTCCTGTAATTATATTTTCTACAAAAAAAAAAAAAAGATTTCTATGGATGGAAGGAGTTTCTTCAAAATATACCAGGAAGTGTGCTGACGTCTAGACTATATGATGAATGGCTTGGTGTCCTCGACCAAATGTGTGAAGAGAAGAAAGTAGCTGCAGTGCAGAGGTAATGATTCACTAATTTCTTGAGCAACACAACAAAAATAGGAATAATGTTTGCTTAGACACATTAGATCATATACCACAGAATCGTTTACTAAACATATTGACTGACAACAAAAGGTTTCAATTGTTCACAAACATAGAAGACATTGTGAAAGGAGAAGTATGACTTGGGGAGTCACAGTGGGCCCACGCTTTTAATCTCAGCGTTTATGTAACGTGTGTGTGTGTGTGTGTGTGTGTGTGTGTGTGTGTGTGTGTGTGTATCAATTAAATTTGTCCCTTTTTTCTGACTATGGGGAGATATTTCAAGCAATATTTATAGGACACAGTCCTTTCATTTTATTCTTAGGGGACCATGAATAAGATACAATTACTCGGTTCCCTTTCTTCATATTTACAATTTCATGAGTAAAATTTTTGTTTTAAAATAACTTGTCTTTGTGTTCAGTCTTTTAGAGCAACTACCCCAACAGAATGTCATTCTTTTGACACTTTTTGGAATATTATACAAAATTGAGAGAAACTTTGAAGTCAACCACATGACATCTAATTTAGCAACTCAAGATTGGCAGATATCACCAAAAAGGTAATGAGGCATATATTTTATGCCTAGAGTAAACAAGTCTTCACAATGTGACATGAAAACAGATTATTCTGGAGGGGAAGAATCGTTTGTGGATTTTGAGTTAGTAGAGTTTAAATGGGTATTTGAGCTCAGTGACTCAGTCCTTTGTCAATTGCAATTTAGAATATTGCTAAACTAACCCACAGAGAGCTAGTATTGTGAAATGATAAGAAAACATGGGTGCTGGGTTAGAAAATCAAGATTGAACCCTTGATGTCATCACTGAGGGATGTGTGAATTTCTACTTGTTTTCAAGGTAGTTTCCCAACTAAACAGAGACAATATGGATTTTTTTATCAGATATGTTGTTCTGAGGCCTGGTTAGTGTGATTAAACATATCCTTGGCCTCTTGTTGCTGATTATGGGTGGATTAGAGACACTCCTATGGCAGGCACATTTCAAGTACTATAATGAAGCACCAGAATTTATTCAGCATAAAGACCAAATGGTTATTTAGACTCTCAGTATTTGAGTTTCTGATTAACTATTGATTGAGCAATTGCTCTTGGGCCTCTAAGAAGTACATCACAGGAAGGTCTGACTCAGGACATCTTTTCCTCATTTCATGTAGAATCAATAAATGGAAGAGAAAGCTAGGGTTCTAAACAACCTGTCATTGCAGATCCACAATTATCCAGTTCCCTCCAAATAGGCCTCACTTCAAATATCTCCCAATACAATGAACCCGGGGGCCAAGCTGTTAGCATGGGATCTGCACTGAGCAATCAGAGACACATGAATGCTGCTGCTCAGTTGCCTTTGCCCGTCTCTTCATTTTTAGTCACCCAATGGGAACTTTCAATAGGATGGAGCCCATATTCGGGGGAGTCTTCCCTCCTTAACTGTACCTTTCTGTAAGCATCTTTACAAACATGCTCAGCCATGTCTGTCACAAATGGAACAAAAGTTATCCAAGTTAACAGTATATATTAGCCACCCCATGGGGAGCACTAGAAATCATCCTCTTAGGGAGTATTGTACTGTGATGATCACATTTTATCATCTGATATCAAAAATCTTTTTTCAAATTTCTAACAGAAAACTCCCCTGTATTTTATAGAAGCTGACTTTTCCCCTGAATTTTGAACTACACACTTTTAGCCTCAAGGCTCATATATCAAATGTGATTTACAAGCATGCAAAATGACAGAGACCTTTTGTGTTTGCTTTGTTTTATCACAGATTTCTCTTGTCAAATTCCTTATTGAGAACTATACAAAAATATTTGGAGAAGAGTTCATTTATGAGAGCTCATTATATAGCTCATTGCTTTGCTCTGATGGGGAGAAGGCTTACAATTTCCTGAACACTCCAACCGACAGTGTTGAGACAGAGGAAAAGGAACAAGAAGAAGGCCCTGTCCCAGTGGGAGGACATGCCCCACAGGCAATGATGCAGTGCCCAGAAGTCCAACTGCTTCTCTCCACAGTGAGGGAGTTATGGGTAAGTATAGATGCTCTATTAGCTTAACCTACAAGTTACATAGTTCAAGGGGGGAAGCTAAAGGCTGTCAGAGAAATGCATCAGGCAAGATATGTGATGAAGTGCAGCTACTGTGGTTAAATTATAGTACCCAATGTACCCGAAAACATCATTTACAACAAACAGCCATTGGGAGTGTACTAAAACCATTTGGAAGTGAAACTTCACCTGAACATGATAGGTGTTTTCCTGTTGTCAGAAACTGCCTGTGCATTGTCATTCCTTCTTCACAGTGGTCCTGAACTTATGTAAGAAGTAAATCCTAGCAGTGCCAAGTATCCAATTAATTGAGAATATGTGGAGAAATTTCACTTACCGCGATATCTTGACTCCTAACTGATTTTTATAATACTCAGAATAGTCACTCAATTTTTCCAGTCAGGGTTTCTCTCTTTAACAGTCCTGACTGTCTTGAAATTAGCTTTGTAGAGCAGGCTGGTCATAAACTCACAGAGATCCTCTTGGCTCTACTTCCTGAGAACTGGGATTAAAGGTGTGCACCACCACGCCTGTCTCTTTTGGAAGTCTTCATATGGCATAATATACCCATAGGGGAGAATTATGCTGTGATCTCAGATTTGAGCTCGTAGTTCAAGGGGGGGGGGAGCAAAAGGCTGTCAGAGAAATGCATCAGGCAAGATATGTGAAGTGCAGATACCGTGGTTAAATTATAGTACCCAATGCTGTTCAGTCAAGAATTCCCACAGGAGGACTCAGATTGTATATTACATCACTGCTTGACCTAATACCAATATGCATAGTGTCCAAGACACACATCGGAATTTACTGATTATACCTACAAGTATGGGTCATATGCCAATAGATATCATGTCCCTCATAATGCAGACTCATTATTATAAATGCCATAACATTTGCTATTTTCTGTGTATTATGTTTATTCAGGTGGTGTGTAAGGTGTAAAATGAAGAGGGCATGTGAGGGCTAAGTGAGTTGAATTAAAACATACAGTGATCTCCTTTCTTTTTTACATTCTGAGAAACAAATCAAAACATCATTTTAAATCTGATGATTACATGAGGCTCAGATACCAGCCAAGACAACATGTGCTTAACTCCACCAGTGCCAAAGAAAAACAACCCACTGGCAATTTTCACACCCCACCAGCACCAAACAAGGAAAATCTAGTTGGAACCTCTAACACTCTACAAGGACCAAAAGAGGAAAACCTTGTTGGAAATTCTGATACTCCAACAACACCAAAAGAAAACCTGGTGCGAAATTCTGATACCCCACCAGCACCAAACAAGGAACACCTCGCTGGAAATTCTCACACCCCACCAACACCAAAGAAGGAAATACTGGTTAGAAATTCTGACACCCCATCAGCACAAAACAAGGAACACCACCTTGGAAATTATCACATCCCACCAGCACCAAAGGGGGAACATCTGGCTGGAAATTCTTGTACCCCACCAGCACCAAAAGATGAAAACCTGGTGGGAATATCTGATACCCCACCAGCACCAAATGAGGAACATCTGGTTGGAAGTTTTCACACTCTACCAGCACCAAACAAGGAGAATCTGGTGGGATATTATGACACCCCACCAGCACCAAATGAGGAACATCTGGTTGGAAATTCTCACAGCAACTAAAAGAATAAAACCTTGTTGGAAATTCTGAAAACCCACCAGCACCAAACAAGAAACACCTCCTTGGAAATTCTCATACCCCACCAGCACCAAACAAGGAACACCTCCTTGGATATTGTGACACCCCACCAGCACCAAAGGAAGAAATACTGGTTGAGAATTCTTACACCCCATCAGCACCAAATAAGGAACACTTTTATGGAAATTATCACACCCCACCAGCAAAAAACGAGGAACATCTGATTGGAAACTCTGACACCCCACCAATACCAAAGAGGGAAATCTAGTAAGAAATTTTGATACCCCACCAGCACCAAATGAGGAACACCTGGTTGGAAATTCTGACACCCCCCCCCCCCCACCAATCAAGAGACAACTCTTCGGGATCTCTCCTGAGTGTTTGTGAGGACGGCAATCTGTTTACTCCAATACTGATAAGTTTCACTCTGGGTGTCTACAGCTCTCCTTTTCAACATATTATATAAGGAATGTTCTACACAGACATAGAAAGAGATGAGGTATAAAGCTCACTCCATCTTTAACTGTCCCAAGACAACTCCAAAGAGAGATATGAATTACTGTGCTTCTGAATATAAAAAGTGCAAGCATTAAAAAATAGACATCTTTTAGGGTTGCATATACAGCCCCTGTAGCATGCCTGCCTAGGATGTTTGAGTGCCTGCATGCATGTTTAGATGCAAATAAGCCCAATATTGGGATTGTTTCTGAGGGAAGGTTGTACTGCAGTGTTTTATTTTTTTGTGATTAGTTTATAATTAAAAAAAATTAAGACTGTGCCTTTGTATCATGTAATCAATGTGAATTCATTTGAGAAACAAAGTTCTATAGACTGTTATAAAGACTCCAATGGATCTCTATACATGAATATATGCACACACATATACACCTCTTTTTAAAGACGTCACAGAAGTGAGCCCGCACACATTCACTGGCACACAATCTATAATATATCATCAGGCAAGAGAGAATTAGGAGGTGGGGGAGGGTACATCAGAGAATGCCAGCTTCCTGGTTTGTCTGCCTCTGGAGGGAGCATGCTGCATGCTGGGCCTGCCTCCCACAGTGCTCCTAGCTCAGGGTCTACAATTGGTGACCTGCTTTAGTTTTAACTGGAGGTGTGACATTGAAAGAGAAGTGTGATACCTGTCTCTTTTCTAGGTAGTTCAGGGCTTCATCCATCATCACAGGCACTAAAGGGAAAAATATTTTAGAGATTGCTTTTGAAAATGAGTTAGCTAGCCCAGCATACTCCATTCACACAGGGAAGGTGTGCCTGTCACCTACCAAGACCCTCTGGGACATCACTCCGGCCATTCTCACCCAGAACGTCTCTTGTTCTCATCCTAGGACTTCTCTACAAAACCTCAATCCTGCCATCTCACTTTCCCTCTTCCCAACCCCAGCTGCCAACCACACACTCCTCTCAGTGAGTGTGAACACTGCATGGTTCCTTTTCTTCCCTAAGGACCCATTAGGAAGCAGAAGTTATACAGTTCAAGTCATGACAGCACACAGCTGTTTGGTGGGTGAGTCCCAGATGCTGGGTAAAGTTTCCTTCTGGCCTTTGGCAATGAGGAAGAATTTCTCTTCTTCATGCTGGTGGCATTTTTGCGCAGTTATAAATGCAGCGACAGGAACCTAAAGGCAGACGTGGAAAGCAGGTTACATTGACTTTTACTACTTGCTGTGCAGATATTGTTTAATATTAATATTATTGTGCTGATACCTTAATGTTTGTGGGGCATGGTGGCAGACAGTGCCATGCCTAGCACTACCAGCTGCATCCCAGCGAACCTGGAATCGCCCAGCCCTACACAAGGGGCCTTGCTGGCCCAAGGCCTCCACCCGCAGCGCCACCCCGCGGCCGTGCCCCGCCACGGCAGGTGCCCGACGCCACCGCAGCACCTGTGGCTCCACAAAGGATTGGAGGGCAGGTCCCGGAGTGCAAGGCACTGGGCATCTGAGAACTGACGGCGCTCCCAGCCTCACACCCATGCCATCTAATGATGCCGGGAGCCTTGGGCTGTTACAGTCTCGCCGTTTATTTCGCGCGCGCGTGTATGTGCGTGTGTGCACGTGCGCACAGGCCCGTGGGGGTTCTGAGCCGCACCGACCCGGCCGTCCCCAACAGGCCTGGTCCTAAGCAGCTGCTCGTGGGTCTCTCGAGCTCGCCGGAGCTGGAGTTCACGCCCCGGTACCCGGGAACGCGGCAGCCTCCACGGAAGGAGGAGCTTCTCTCACCCAGGACTTGCTCCAAGGCCCCGGGCTGGAGACACGCCTGCAGAGGGAAGGGCGCAGGCGCGGCGGGCTGCGCAGGCGCGGCGCGGGCGGGAAGATGGCGGCCGGGTTCAAGTGAGTGGCGGCGCGAACGGAGGCGCGGGTGTGGCGCGCGGCGGCGGGCGGGGGACCCCGAGGCCTCGTGGGGCCGCGGGAGGGCTCTGCCCACGGAAGGCGCTGAGGGACAGCGCGGCCAGGGCGGCGCCGATCTCTGAACCGAGCGCCACGCCGGGAAGCAGAGTGCCGCCTTCGGAGGGAACCCTGAAACCTTTGGGGGCGCCCTGAGGACGCCCGGGGCTGCCCGCGCGTGTAAACCGCAGACTCGTGTGTCTGCGAGTGCGTGCACCCGTACCTTCTGTGACTTTTGGTCGCGTGTAATTGATGAGGCCAAAGGCACCTGCCGTAACTGAGAACACACTCCTCCGTGGTCCTAAGTTCCAGGGGTGCCAGCGCCTCACTGCAGAACTTCAGATGCTGCATTGCCTGCTTCAGAACTAGAGTCACGTGACTGACACCCAAACTCATCCTCTTCTGAGTGTGTCAAGGGCCTTGGACTCCAGTCCTCTTGACTAGGGCACAGTTAAGGTGACCCATGGAGACTGGTTGCTGCTGTAAGGCCTTTTTATAAATGTGGTTAAAACGTTAGAGTGTGGAGAATGGTGTCTGGGCACCACACTCTTAGCCTCATGCTCTAGGATGCACTGACTTACTTTAACATACTTTTCACATGTTTCAGAACTGTGGAACCACTGGAGTATTACAGGAGATTTCTGGTGAGTAAAGGTGATTTTGTACGGTAGGGCTTTTGATGAAAATGTCATGCATTAAGGCATAGTTCTTGAATTCATTTAAATTAATAGAGCTTAATGTGTTTTCCCTTTCATACATGAAATACATGTGTAATCTATTTCCTTATAAACATTTAGAAAGAAAACTGCCGTCCTGATGGAAGAGAACTTGGTGAATTCAGAACCACAACTGTCAACATAGGTGAAGATAACTTTATTTCAGCTGGTGGGACCCTCCCCCCATCCTGTGTGCCACTTTTTGTTTTAGCCAGTTCTACTATGCCTAAGGCATTTGATGATGTTAAGGTTTTTATCATTACACCACCTATGTAGTTGATCTAAATATGATTAATCAGCTCAAACTGTGAGACAGAAGAAAAGAAAAATTAAGACATTAGTCATTCAATTTCAAATCACTGACTTGAGCCTGTCAAGTTACAGAGGCAACTTAAAAGTCTAGTCAGATAACCATACAAACTAAAGCATTTATACAATAACTTTGTGGTTATTTATTTTCCTTGCTTTTTTTTTAAGGCTTTTGTATAAAAACCGTGTTTCCCTTTCCAGGTTCAATCAGTACGGCGGATGGTTCTGCTCTAGTGAAGCTGGGGAACACCACAGTCATTTGTGGAGTTAAAGCAGTAGGTTCACTGTATGTCTGTTGCCAGCTGAATTCCAAATTAGATTCATGCTTACAAGGTTGTAATTAATTACGGGTCAGGATTTAGAGTTGTAATCAATCCCCCAATATTTTTTTCAACCCGTGAGTGTAACCCTTTCTAGGGCGAATAACTGAATCTCAGCACTTCATACTTTAATTAAGATGTTGGCAATATCATTTTGGGGATTAAGATTGTTCCTGGGATATCTTTTAGCCATCCATAGTTTTTAATTGTTACTCACAAAGGAACAGTAGCTGTCTGCTGGCCGCCTGCTGTTGGAGCATCTTACTAGGCTCTTTCAGAATTACAGTCTCCACCCCTGCTCAGCCCATGAAGCTCAGTAGCTTCCCAGGTGTGTAAGGCTCATAACAGAGCCTGATGACAAAGCCTGTGCTTTGTGATGCTACACTGAACGACTTCCTCCTTCAGGTCTATGGGCAAGCTGAAGTGGTAACTATTGGAACGCGGACCCCTTGCCAGGTTTATGCTGGAAACTTAATGCCACTGTCTCCTTTGGAACTTGGGAATAACCCCTAGGAGTAGGCAGGTACTGTTCATCTGTCGCTATGACAGAGAAACTTATAAGGTCAAATAACTTGCCCCTAGGAATTGTGGGTCTACAGCTGACCTTGGCCTGTTACTGTTAGTTACTATACTTCTGACCAGTACTAGTTACTAAGTCTAGCCATGTTAAGTGTCACGTGATTAAATTCAGATTCAGATTGTTGATGAACGGCAGTCTGATGACAGTGCCCTTGTGAATATCCTGTGAACCACTGGGACGTGCAGTGCCTGTATCCTTGGGACCCTGCCATAACTCCCCAAGCAGTATAGATGCTAAACATGGGATTACTGGCTGAAGTGGTCTTTGGTACTGCCTCTGTAACTAATTGCTAGAATGTCTTCTTAGTTTTTTTGTCTGTTTTTGTTTTTCAAGACATAGTTTCTCTGTGTAGCTTTGTGCCTTTCCTGGAACTCACTTGGTAGCCCAGGCTGGCCTTGAACACACAGATCCGTCTGGCTCTGCCTCCTGAGTGCTGGGATTAAAGGCATGCGCCACCACTGCCTGGCTTTTTGTTTGTTTGGTCTTCTAGTTTTTGAGTAGCTTCAGTGGAATACATTTGGTTTGCTTTTGTAGGAATTTGCAGCGCCACCACTAGATGCCCCTGATAAAGGATATATTGGTGAGTTAAATTGTTGTTGGTTGTTTTTCTACTATTTTGGCTTTTTTGAAGGGCCAGTCACCCAGCTCCCAAATAAATCATACAGGGAGGCTTATAGTTAATTGTAAATGCTCGGCCTTAGCTTGTCTTGTTTCTTGCCAGCTTTTCTTAACTTTTAATTATCTCATCTACGTTTTGCCTCTAGGCTTTTCCAGTTCTCTTACTTCTGTAAATCTTACTCTGTGGCTTGCTGTGCAGCTGGGTGCCTGGCCCCTGGAGTCCTCTTCCTCCTCTGGCTGCTGCTTTTGCCTCCCAGATTTCTCCTATTTATCCTCCCTGCCTGCCAGCCCTGCTTATCAATCTCTCCTGCCCTACTATTGGCCGTTCAGTTTTTTATTAGACCATCCGGTGTTTTAGACAAACTAACATAGCTTCAGAGTTAAACAAATGCAACATAAACAAAAGTAACACACCTTAAAATAACATTCCCCAACATTAAATGCTCTTGTAATTTTAACAAACAAATACTTGAGGGAGTTTAAAGTTAACTGTTGTAGTGAAGTGCTGATAATTGAGGTAGATAGTGATTCCCTATATTCAGAAATAGAACAATGCCCCCTTATCCTGAAACTTTCTGCCTATTAGAAGATAACCAAGACAAGGCACATCCCATGAACTTAACTTTGCCAACCCCATATGGGTAGGTAATCTTTGCTTACATATTCAGTTGTACACATTCCAAGGGTAGTTGTAGGCGAAGGCCATCACTGCACACTGAAATTGGTCTGCACTCAATTTAGAGTGGGCAATATTTTTGGTCTTGAATTATCTTTTCTTTGGGGTAGGAACCAACATTTAAAATTTCAATAGTTGGGTGTGAGCAAAGGACTGTCCTGCTACAGACAGGTATTTGGGGGTGTGTGTGCAGAAAAACTGTGAAGAACTAAGATTGAAATGTAATAAACTTTTTAAGCCAAGTATAAATTTCCCTTTCTCTGAGCCTGGCAATCTGAGAAAAATGTAATTCTAGCACTGCCATCTTTCCACCCTAAGCGTCTGTCCCTGGCTAGTCCCCTATGCTGTACAGCAGTCCCTGTACTAGTGACCTCAGCTGTCAGGGGTGAAGTTTATTTCACACCTGCAGTGTTTCTTTCAGTCCCTAACGTGGATCTGCCACCACTGTGTTCATCGAGGTTTCGGACTGGACCTCCTGGAGAAGAGGCCCAAGTGACCAGCCAGTTCATTGCAGACGTCATTGAAAAGTAAGACTATTATGATAAAACTTTGCCATCATGCATTCTTACGTGTTTTGCCTTCACATTTATTGTGTTCTTTATCATTAAATCAAGCTCACAGATAATTAAGAAAGAGGACTTATGCATTTCTCCAGGCAAGGTAAGAACAGACTGAGCTTTTATGAACTCTGAAGTGGCTGTGTGGTCTAATGTGGTAGTGGGAATGAATCAACAACCTTAAACCCTGAGATTCTAGAGTTTAGAAGAATTCTGTAAAAGTTCATTTTATTCCATAAAATTCTCTAAATAAACCATCGCTTCATAAATTCCTTCCATGTGGGTTGTTTTTTTTTTTTTTTTTTTTTTTTTTTTTTTTTTATATTTTGATGAGTTAGACTCACATTGTGTACCCAGGCTAATTTTTACCTGCTAGTCCTCCTGCCCAGTCTCTCAAAAGCTGGGATTACAGGTTCGTGCCATTGTGTCCAACTAACAAGTAATCCACTACCTGTCTGGGAGCTAACTTTTACACTAAGGTTACACACACACACACCACCTTTCCTCTTAAAACAAAAACAAAAACAGGTCTTTGATCCCTGAGATCAGGTTTTACTCATGCTGATGTTTATGGTGAACCCATGTGTATCGTCCTACAGCGGCTTCCTTTGCTAATCATAGCGCTAACTAGCGTGTAAAACCTCCATTGCATGATAGGAGAGCAGAGATTACACCTGGCCTTTCATTTGCCAACCTAGCAGCGAGAATAAAACTGCCTCTTTGCACCTGTAGCTCTCTTTAGGAAAAAGGGCAATTTTTCACTTGTTGGTTTGCTAGTCCAAACCCAGCTTGTGTAACGTGACCACTTTGACTTCCTACTTTGTTAGTGAAAAAAGTTAGGCCTTCAAGTCTATCTTGTTTGTCTAATCAACGTTCTATAATTCTTAGGCCTAAGGACACACAAATTCTGTTGTCAGGTCTGATTTCTTTTGTGTGAACTGTTTTAGCTGGCTTGGGTTCTGTACTGTGACCTTATCTGCCTAGACTACGATGGAAATATTTTGGATGCCTGCACATTTGCTTTGTTAGCTGCTTTAAAAAATGGTAAGCAACCTTAATAAAACCATTTTCCTGCTAATATGGTCAGAGTCCAGCTGGTCAAACCTCTTACAGGGTGTTTCTGAGACTGAGTTATCATTCACATGATTTTTGTTTTGTGAGACAAGAGTGTCTCTTAGCCCTGGCTGGCTTTGAACTCCTAATCCTTCTACCTCAGCCTCCCAGATGCTGGCAACATTTTAAGTATGAACTACCTAGCCCAGCTTGTGCTCCTAAGTTAGTTCACTTTACAGGGTTTTGTAAAAATGGACTTCCTAGTTT
Organism: Peromyscus maniculatus bairdii; assembly: GCF_049852395.1. NCBI lineage: Eukaryota > Metazoa > Chordata > Mammalia > Rodentia > Cricetidae > Peromyscus > Peromyscus maniculatus. The sequence continues at coordinate 37,294,290 of NC_134857.1, read as the reverse complement.
TTTATTCTGTAGCCTTTAGAATTGCTGTGTCTCCACTTGTAGTCATTAGGGCAGCAGTCCTTCCCAGAATCACAGGATTCTCACTACAGTCCACATGGTTCATGCAGACTGACCATTAAATATCACCTGATAGTGATCTCGATGTCTTTATTTCACTTGTGCATATTCCAGGTCATTCTACATTGCTGAATTGATTACATGCCTGTAATCTCAGAACACAGTGGGTGAGGATGGCAGTTTGAGGCCAGATCAGACTACAAAACAGGATCCTGTCTATAAAAAACATCCAATTAGAGTGGAAGATACAGTTACTAGTGGTGTTAGTGTAGTCCTAGTTAACCTGCATCCAGCCTGCTTCCTCTGTAATAAAATGGTACTGAAGAGCAGTACTTGCTTCTTCAGGAGGGTAGCTGACCAAATGAGTGTTATAAAATAGCTATTTCCAGTCCAGAGAAGCTAGCGACAGTGGCAGAGGCACACGCCTTCAATCTCAGCACTTGAGAGGAAAGGCAGGGGCATTTCTGAGCTTGAGGCCAGCCTGGTCTACAGAGCGAGTCCTAAGACAGACAGGGCTATACAGAGAAACCCTGTCTTGGGGAAAATAAAAAACCAAAACAGCTTGGCCGGAACATAAGATGTTCTGAAAAGCACTTTTCCTCTACCATATTTACCTCAACTGTTATGAGATATTTAAACAAAACTATACTGATACCAGGTGAGTAGCACACAACTCTTAGTCCCAGAGTGAGTTCCAAGCTAGATGGGCTACATAGTGAGATCCTGTCAAATCAGTAACTGTTCTGGATAAGCTAAACAGGGAAAAGTTAAGAAAGCACTGAAACACTCACTTTCTATGTTTACTTGCCTTTTTCTAGTACAGTTGCCCGAAGTTACTATAAACGAAGAAACTGCTTTAGCAGAAGTTAATTTAAAGAAGAAAAGTTATTTGAATGTTAGAACAAACCCAGTTGCAACTTCCTTTGCTGTGTTTGATGAGTAAGTTAATGGCTTGTTACTTAGCTGTCTTTATAAGGAATGTCCCCAGCTGACCACCAGCCCTACTTTGCCATGGACATCTTGGTCCTGCCCTGCATTTCCTTCAGTCAGAGCTGCCATCTGCAGGGCATCCTGATGTACAGGACCAATTCTGTGCTCCCTCACTTGCCCCTGCACTTCTTTACCCCTTTTGGTGACAGGGACTGTATGGGGCCTCTTCACACTAGGCAAGTGCTTCATTGCTGAGCTATGTTCCTAGCTACTCCTCTAGCATCCTCTGAAACTCTTCAGTATTTGCTGCAGAACCTAAAATGTTCCCAAGCTGAAGGGCAAGGAGTTCACAAATACTGGGCTTCAGGGTGCTGCCACTCTGGCTTCCTCCAGTTCTGGATTAGCTCTTCCATAGGCTGAAATCAAAGCAGGTCTTTCAGTACTGTTTGAAATCAGTCTCTTCCTAAAATTGGTACTACCTCCCACAATGCACATTTTTTTAAACACTTTTTTTTTTAAATGTAGCACTTTGCTGATAGTTGATCCTACTGGAGAGGAGGAACACCTATCAACAGGAACCTTAACGATAGTAATGGATGAGGAAGGCAAGCTGTGTTGTCTTCACAAGCCAGGTATGTTGTTTCCACAGCAGCTTTAAACACTGTGGTGGGGAGCAGGTGGGGAGTAGTTGGGGTGTCAAGTGGAATGTGGGATGTTTGACTGTTTTGCTAATTTAAGTTTATTGGGCATCTTTGCTGTCTCAGTGTTGTATATCATTCTTAAACTTTGAACATATTTGTCTTGTGGAGTCTTCCTAAACTACCCTGCAATCTTGAGATCATACCACTTGATTTAGATGATGTCTGACTTAAAGGCAAACATTTGACATGATGTTCAATATTCATAAAAGAACAGGAACACTGAAAATTGGCATAATTTTTCAGGTGGGAGTGGACTTACTGGAGCTAAACTTCAGGACTGCATGAGTCGAGCAGTTACGAGACACAAAGAAGTGAACAAGCTACTAGATGAAGTAATTCAGAGTATGAAACACAAATGAACAGCCACCACGATTGCAAAACATCTGTAAAAACTGTATTTGTTACACTGTGCAGGTTTTTTTATACTAAATAAATACCAACTACATTCCTTTGAAAGATATTTCTAGTAGTTCTTAGGTTATTTCTGTAGATGGTATATACAGGAAAACATTTAACCCATGAAAGAATCACAAGGTTGTGCTTTTGTATAAAGTATGCGTATCTATCAATGTAAAATACTGACATCTTAGGGGAAAAAATGAAGTAGAAATACAATTCTTTTTGTTCAATGGCCTTGTGTTTGTATAAAAAAAAGAGAGAGAGAGAAAGAGAGAGAGAAAAGAAGACCTCCTGCTCAGAATTTTGGAGTGGTTGGCATGCCTCTCCTCACTTTACTCTTTGACTGACCACCTGGATGCCGGTGACGATGGAGCTGGGCTGTTTGTGCGGCTGCTGCTGCCATAGCCATCTGATGTTGCAAGAATCGCAACTGCTGCAAAAGGGAGGGAAAAAAAATCACGTTATGCTAAATGCACAAGTGTGCCAAGGTGCTTCCCCAAACAGGACAGTGATGAAAACAAGCCGGAGAGGAGAAAGCATGGGGTAACAAGGGTACTCCCCAAACAGACAGTGCAGGAGCTTGCTGAGAGCTTTAAATACAATTGTTGAAAGCATCACATCTGTTACTTAGCCCTGGCAGTCATACTGCAGTAATGCAGCAACTTCAGTTACCATTTTGTTGTATAATGATAATTCATAGCAAAATAAACCAACTATCAAGAGTCGATCATAGTATGCTGACACCCTTTCCTAAAATATGTAACAGTTTTCTAAACATGTATGACATTTACTAACAGGAACATCCCCACAGTACAGAATCATAAAGTTAATACTTGGCACTTAAAACTATTTCAAAATACAATGCACATTAAAGAGGTGTCGGGGAGTGTATCACCAAGACCTTAAAAAGGATTTAAAACATGCATTTTTTATTTTTTTGGTTTTTTGAGACAGAGTTTATCTGTGTAGCTTTGCGCCTTTCCTGGAACTCACTCTGTAGCCCAGGCTGGCCTCAAATTCACAGAGATCTGCCTACCTCTGCTTCCGGAGTGCTGGGATTAAAGGTGTGCGCCACCGCTCGGCTAAAGCATGCATTGTTATAAAACACACTCATTGCTCCAAGCTGCCTGGCATGTCAGACTTCTAAATCAACTAAGTTACTGACCAATTGCTTTAGCCTTAACAGACAGGAAAGTACCCCTCCTGCAAGGCAGCGTACAGTACTTTTGGAACTCAGGTCTTAATTAATCAAGTGAAGCTGCTGGATTACTTGAATCTGCTGCTGCTGCTGCTGCTGCTGCTGCTGCTGCTGCTGCTGCTGCTGCTGCTGCTGTTGCTGCTGCTGCAAGGCAGAAGAGAGCTGGAGTCTCTGCTGAGGGAGGCTTTGCTCAGGTCTGTTCTCAGCAGAGCCGAGCTGAGACAACACTACAGGAGAGGGGAAAGCAGGCCAGTCAAAAAGTTTGAAGGCGACCAGGGTTAGAGAAGGAGAACCTTAAGTATCAAATCATACATATTTCAGAATAAATGTAATCTCCTGCTAATTGAGGGTATCACTGATTCCAGAACATTCTGGCCATACAGAGGGAAAGGAGTACACAGACTAAGGTACTGCATTCCCTCCTCCTCCTCTTTTTTCTTTTTTTGAGACAAGAGTCTTATCCCAGACTGGCTTCAGAACTATGTAGACAGAAGAGGTTAACCCGGAACTCCTGATTCTCTTTTCTTCACCTGCAGAACGCTTTGGTTACAGGTTTGTGCCATTGTATCCAGTGTTCTGCAGTACTGAAGCACTCTAGTACCTCAGCTACATCCTGCCTCCATGGCATCCTCTCTGCATCCCCATGGAACTTGATACTGGACCTTGATCTGGAAGCCACCATGATGTGAAATAGTAAGATCTTTTAAAATACAACATCCAGTGAGCACACAGAGGTGAACTAAGACTTGCAGCTGATGGGGCCATGCCAATCATTCAACATTCTTAAGTACTGGTGAAAAGGCTGATCTGGCCTAAGTGACTGCAGTTTGTTTGAAACTAGACAAATTCTCATGATCTGTCTACAATTCTTTTCACAAATTTACTATGGCTATTTTAGAAAAATTGTAACTTGTGTAGTAAAGGTACACTAGTTACAAATCTGCATTTAGAATTCCACTAATTCTGAATTATAGCTCTATGGAAGAATTATTTTCCTCCTCCTAAGGGACATCTAAATTTGACAACTGGCAGTTACAGTTTAGAAACCTAAAGGCACAGTCAGTGCACAGGGACAATTGACAGAATCCTCAAATTCCATTGTAATTTTGTTAATTTATTTTTAAGAAAACTCTAGCATGTGGCTTATTCAAATGTGAAGTCATAATTCAACAAATATTACCTTTTGTTTACTATTTCCTACTGAAAGTTGGAGCATTCAAGTTAGTTTCATTTTTATAAACAAGTAGCTCACAGAAGTTTTGCTAATTATGAAGATTTAATTCATACAACTACAAACTGAGAAAAATTATACTATCTAGGAAAATGTGGTCCCAGATAATTAAGAAAACATCCACTTGCAGTGCAAACACTGAAAACTGCTTTGGTAGAATGTGTAAAAGTTTGCCAGTTAACCAATATAAAGAGAACACATTATGTGTATGAGTCAAAGCTTTCACAATCAACTGTCAAAGTAATTTTGAAAGGAAAAACTCTTGGCCAGCTGTTTGTTAATCTAATAGTTCACAGATAAAATGCTTCAGATTTTTCTCATTACTGCTTGCAAGGAAGAAAAGGGAAATAATTGACACAGTGAGGTCTCAATAGGAGTCAGGCTAATACCTACCAGCTGCCGGTGACTGTGTAAAGCCGCCTAATCCAGTAAGATTAACAACAGCAGCTTGTTGAGCAGTTAAGGCCTGTTCTTGAGCAGTTAAACCTTGTTCAGAACCCTGAATTTAAAAAAGAAAAAAAAATTAGCAAGTGACTTGTGCAAAAAGAGCAAAATAATTTCACCCAGTGAAAAGACAGCTTTTATTTGATGTCGGAGGAAGAATAAACAGTAGCTTAGGTTTCATATAAATATATAAACTATATATGAAATATATTTCATATAAATATATAAACTATGAACACATATAGAAGTAGCAAGAATGGAACCCAATCCTTGGAATGAACAACAACAACAAAAACAAAACAAAAAAACAAAACAAAACAAAACAAAAAACACCCTAAAATAAAAACCTTCAGAACAGTGCTATTGTAAAACAAAAGAAAAACTCAACAATGTAAAAAAATCAATTCATTGGATACAATTTGTTTCCTAAAATGACCCACAAAGACTAAATATCACAAATAGAATGAGATGTTTACCAACAAGCTAGAATAGTGACTAAAAACCATAAATAAAAAAATAATATCAACTAATAAAGCATCCAGGAAAAAATGAAATAGGAAAAGGTATACAATCTTAGTAGTAATCAAAGGAAGCAAAAAAAGATATAGAGGGTCATTTACTAATTATAGAGGTCAATTGGATCATAATAATCTTAAATGTCTCAACCTAAAGATACAGCTTCAAACCTAACCTTCAAAGCTGACTGTGCTGGTCCAATCAGCCAGGCAGACTCTCAACTCATTCTCATTTTGGATAGCTGCTACTCAAAACAAAACTGGCTTAAACAGGAAGTGCAGTGATGAGTGCATGCCCAGCCTGCAAGAGGCACTGAGTTTGATCCCTACCACAATAAACGGGAAAATAAACAGGAAACCCAAGAGTAGAAGTTAATAAGCCACCAGCAAAGATTTGGACAGACTGCCCCTTGTCCACAGTGCTGATCGGAATGTAAAACAATGCAGTACTACAGTAGAAAACAGTGTGTGGTCTCAGGAAAGTAAGTATTCCTGTAAGACCCAGTAAGTTCTTGACACATCCAAGTGAATGATCTGTCTGATGTGACAGTAAGAGACAAAAAAGGACACATGGACCATGATTCCATCTCCCTGCACGAGGCACTGTGTTTTTCCATCAAAAACACAGCACAATGGCAGCTGCCAGTATTTGGACGGAGGAAGTTATCAGCTGTTAATAAAGTTTCAATTTTGCAAGATGAAAAATGCTTTGTACAATAGTGTGAATGTACTCAGTACTACTAAAATGTACACTTAAATGGCAAACAGCAGGCACAGTCCGCCGACACCCCCCTCCACCCCCCCCAACCCCCCCCCCCCGGGTCATCCCGGGGTGCTGGAGCAAAAGGAATGCTGAGTTCCCATCTAGGCTGGAGTGAGAGTCTGCTTCAGAAACAGCAACACCAAAAAGCTCCAACAGTAAACTTCCGGTGAAGGCACTTTTCCCCAAGGTTGATCACAGAACCCAACAGTGGAAGGACAGAACCTACTCTACCAGTCCTCTGGCCTCATGTGCACCATCGCCCACACACAGACATAAGGAAAATAAAATTTGTTTTTAAAAAGTGAAAGAAACAGGGCTGGAGAGATGGCTCAGAGGTTAAGAGCACTGACTGCTCTTCCAGAGGTCCTGAGTTCAATTCCCAGCATCCACATGGTGGCTCACAACCATCTAGAATGAGATCTGGCGCCCTCTTCTGGCCTTCAGTCACATATGCTGTATACATAAATAAATAAATCTTTAAAAAAAAAAAAAAAAGTGAAAGAAACAGCCAGGCGGTGGTGGTGCATGCCTTTAATCCCAGCACTCGGGAGGCAGAGCCAGGCGGATCTCTGTGAGTTCGAGGCCAGCCTGGGCTACCAAGTGAGTTCCAGGAAAGGCGCAAAGCTACACAAAGAAACCCTGTCTCGAAAAACCAAAAAAAAAAAAAAAGTGAAAGAAACAAAATGAGAAATCTTATCAGTGAAGCAAAACCGTAATGTGCTAATATAGAAAAAGTTTTCAATGTGTCCTCTCTGAGAAACTTACTAGAAGATAAGGTTCATCCACTGAAGGCCTGAAGGAGTGATGTCCAGGAGGGCTGATGGGTAGTTTTAGCATCAGCTGAGACACTCAAAGTGGGAGGCAGGAATAAGTATGCTGAGTTTCCCAAATGATTCTACAGAACAGCCGAAGTCCAGAAACACTTGTCCCTTTCTCTAAGACTTCAGTTTATCTGATTATACCCTGACTGGCAGGGTGTAATATCTGCTTCTGTCTGTGTTCCCACTGCCCAGTACTACCAGACAACAAAGACAGATCCACTGCAACAGCAATCAGTTTCTACAAACAAGATGATAGGCAGGTCAGAAAAGACATAGTGAGGTGGGGTTACCTGCCACTGCCATTCACTGTCTGGCTATTTGATACTTGGCAAGATGGAGACCTCCATTCAAAGCAGTTATGATTAGAATAACTGGCAGCTACTGGTGTTGATAAAGAGTAACAACATAGGAACTATTTCTTCCAACAAATTAAAAGTTGAAACGTATGATAAACATGTCCTAAGTTCTACAGTGAAAATGCACATACACAAAAAGGCTAAAAATCCAATACCTGCTCCTCTGGCTGCTGGGGACTGGAAGCTGTAGGCTGCTGAGGTTGTACAAACTGAGGGGGCTGTGACTGCTGTTGTTGCTGCTGAGTGTTAAACATGAGTGAATCACCAGGAAGCTATTCAGAATTTAAACAAGAATTAGCTACCTTCCCATCGTTTTCATGTGAAATATTTACACTTCCTTACAAATATTCATAGAGAATTAGCTAGGAGTCAAGCACTCTTCTAGGCTCTGAGGAAACAGATGAAGACAGAGCAAGAAAAGGCCTGTAGATGGAACTCAGTGGCTGCTGGGCCAGCTTCTAGCACCTCCACACACAACCACACAGAAGCAAAACAAAACAAGCTGCCTGCCCTTAATCAGGCTATACCCAGAAATTATTTTTAAGTCCTACTGCTTTTTGGTCCCCCCAATATTATTTTCAAATATAAATTTCCCACTTCAAGTTAATAGCTAGCTATCCAAATTTACAGTTTTTAAACATTTGTCATTCTTATGCCATCAGTATAAAAGATCATTACATATGGTAAGAAACTGAACAAACTAACCGGGCATCATGACACACTGTAGTGCCTATATACCTAACACGTGGCAGGCAGAGACAAGAGAAGAGAGAGTTCAAAGCCAACCTGAGCTTCACAAGCTGTCCTCTTCAAAAATCAAAAGGGTACGATTCAGAAATGTGTGTAAGACAACCCATCCCCCAAATGTGTTCTAGTCTTTTGGCAATAATCCTAAAAGTTACCACTTTAATATAACAGGATGAGGAATTCTAGGGCTGATAAAGTGCTTTACTGGGAAGACCATAAGTTGGTCTTATTCTGAATCCAAATTAAATTTAAAAGGCAATCCTTTGGTTGAGAAAACTAAACCCACTAAATCTGATATAGTCCAGGCTCAGTATTTCTTCTTCCCTAGTGGACAAGGTGGCTTTGTCCTCATTCCTTTTTATCTGTCCTAAGACTTCTCAAGGCATATGTTAACATGAAGGAAAGTAATTCTAATTAAAGCAGTATGATCTCTAGCTGTGCCCACATTACCAGTGCACAGCTCTGCAACTGGTCTGTATATACTGACAGCATATTTATATCATATACAGAAACAGTTTTAGTTCGATGCAGACTTTAGTTATGACTACATATGAGGTTGGCTGATCTGTCAGGTATTGCTATTTCCCAATAATCCACAGCTCTGCATTATCATCAGATCTTTATCTTCAAGTCTACCTTTAAGTTCTCTGTAGACAACTATTTTCCAAATTACTAGCTTAACATATGACTGTTAAAGGACGTTGGGGAAAAGAGGAAGCCAATTTGAGGGTAATAGCAGAAAAGCACAAAAGAAGTATCAAACATCCAATAGTATATAGAGTCTACATTTTAAAGTCCTGCTCCCACTGAAAGTAGAGGGGACACTATGTGGAGGAAGAAAGGGACCAGTGTGGAAGGAGTAGGGAAGGAAGATGGATGAATACAAGTAAGGAAAAGGACACGTTAGAATGAAGCCCATTCATTCTTTATGTGCTAACTAAAAAAACTGCACATCAAGAAGGGGAAGCGAAACAATAGGGAAATGGGATAAGTAAGTAGGAGCAGACAGAGGGACCAGAAAGCAAAGGACCTAGCACGGGACCCAGAGTGCTCTAGTCTTTAGTCCTCTTCTCCTCCCTCATGCATTGCTAGTCTTCAACCTAAGGCCTTCCTTGACCATATGAAGCAGGTGTTCTAACACTCAGGCTCCATTTTCTATTTCTTTAGAATACAGTGACATTATAATGGAAAAAAGGGAAGGCCTCATCATTAGGTATATTTTAGACACACCTACCATTTACAGAATGTCTAGTAGTTATCTACTATTATATTAAGAAAGCATAATCTTCCTTAGGGGAAATAATGCATACCTAAGATTTGAAACCTCCAAGCATAAAAACCCATGGTGAGCTAACAGCACATGTATGTCTACAAGTGTTCCTACTGCCACTATTGCAGGCTGGTGCTTTTCCAGGACCTCCTCATTGGGGCAGCTAGCTCTTGATTAGGCAGGGAGTAAAGCCAATGAAAGCTGCATCTATAGAACATGCATTTTTTTTTTTTTACACTTAACTACATACAGGTAGCAACACACATACTCTTAGAAGATTCCAGATAGACCTTAAGTTTTCATATGCTGACATGTATAAATATACATTGTTTTTTAAAAAACAAAATATAGCCGGGCGTGGTGGCGCGCGCCTTTAATCCCAGCACTCGGGAGGCTGAGCCAGGCGGATCTTTGTGAGTTCGAGGCCAGCCTGGGCTACCAAGTGAGCTCCAGGAAAAGGCGCAAAGCTACACAGAGAAACCCTGTCTCGAAAAAACCAAAAAAAAAAAAAAAAAACCAAAAAAAAAAAAAAAAAAAAAAATATAAAAATTTAAGTAAAAAGTACTGTTTCATGTTTACCTGGAGTAGATTTAAAGGCCTGAGACTTGAAGTATTTTTTAAACCAAATGGGATACCTGTTAAATAAAAGTAATGGTTATAAATGGAACTGAAAGTATTACAAATAAAAATTTATACTTCAACATGTAAAAATACATCACTGTCCTTTCTCCAAATGATTTACACATAATTTGAAAACCTTTTTAACAACAAAAGATCCGTTTCATTATTTACCAATATTGACACCTTATTCAAAGATGTGTAATACTAGATATAAACTATATCCCACATTTCAAAGACTTCTTCGTTTCTCTTACTGTTGAAGAAAGTCATCTAGAATTACCTATACATCATGAAGGTAACAAAACTACTACCATTGTGCAAGCACATTTTAACTGCCACCTGTTTACATTCCTCAGGTACATATAATAAATACTAAATTTTGCATTCCAAATACCAATCACCAAAATGTTAAATGAACACTGACTTTTGTAAAGATAAAAACCAAAGTTAGGATATAATGGCCTATTAATTCCACATTTAAAGAAAAACAAAACAAAATGAACTACCAGCAAGATGGCTCAGTGGGTAATAGCAGTGGCCGTGAAGCCCTGGTGACCTGAGTTCAACCCCAGGATCCACACGGTGAAGACCAGAACACGTGCCTGCAGGTTGTCCTCAGACTCAGAACCTGAGCCACAGTGTGCTCACACATGCAGACAGAAGAAAACACTCTTGGCAGACTGTATAGCTACAGTTTTTTGACCTTGGCCTCAAAGTATGTGCAAATTAGCCAGCATGGTAGTGCACACCTTTCAATTTAGCACTCAGGAGGAAGAGGTAGAGGATCTCTTGAGTTCAAAGCCAGCCTGATCTACTTAGTGAGTTCTAAACCAGCCAGACCTAGTGAGACCCTGTCTCAAAAAACATCCCCCCCACAATAAAAGCATGTGCAAATTTTGTTCACATCAATCTGAATATAGATTAAAAATTATTTAGTCTAGGTACAGCAGTTTGCACCTCTAATCCCAACATTTGGGAGGAAGAAGTGGGAAAATCTTAAAAAATGTCTACTGAGTGAGTTCCAGGACAGGCTCCAAAGCTACAGAGAAACCCTGTCTTAACACACACACACACACACCCCAAAAAAATTAATACAAGATATATGTTGTCCTCTATCAGATATTATTTGCAAAAAGAGATGTAGAAAATTGGTATGTGATGTCATTGAAGGCTTGTACAAGAAATTGAGAAAGTCTCAGATGTGTCCCATTCAGGAAATAGTCCCTGAGGAGAAATGGCTTGAACTATCAGTGCCTGGCATCCCACTTAGTGCCTCACTGTGGCAGAGCATACAAAGGAACATGACCCCTGTATGCAGCTCTCCAGCTTATCAAAGGCACTGGTAGACTTCCTCTTTCTCCTAAGTCAAGTCAGAATGCAGAGGACACTAAGACTGGTGAAGAATGAAGCAGCTTCTCTCTAAGGACAGCACTGGAGCAATGTAAACCTAGTACCCTAGGAGTTCCATACACATGGTTACTTCTCATCAAAGTAAGCACAACTAGAATTAGAAAACAACAACATATATTCTACTTTCTATGCTTTTTCCATAACTGAGAAATCTTTTGGTCAGTTTATTTTTGAGCTGCTCACCCACTCCCACCACTGGTAAGAAAAGGAATTGGTCCCAAGCATTACAACACAGCCATTAAAGGGCATCACAACCAGCACACTTGTTCTCACTGCTTTGGGCCACATGGTAATACAACTATCTAAGACCTCCTACTACTACAACAGATAGCAACATGAATGTTCCTAATGGTACTGGTACAATATAAATACTTTTTGACAGGTATTTATTCTCTTATGAGACAAATTATTATTATTTCTATCACCACTTTATTTCTGGGTAAAAAAAGCAACTTCCAAGATTACACAAATAAGAATCTAGGCTTTCAGCTGTCATGTTAAAAATGGTAGAACACATATTTTTATTGTTTTCTCTGGACCATTACTACTGACAAGAATAAGGTTACTAAAACCAATTTCATTATTTATTATGCAAACAGAAAGTATAATATGCACAGACTTATAGATTTAACAGGTTTCCCAGAAGCTGTTTGCTAAGTGGAGATAATTCAGATATCAGAACTAAAAAAGGCTTTTCAACTATCTGAGAAATAAAACTATGAAAAAACAACATTTAATGCTTTTAGTAATATACTTAAAATAACAGTTTTTAAGGCTGGGTATGGGAGCACACACCAGTTATCCTAGCTCTGGGAGGTGGAAGCAGGAAAATCAGTTGAAGGCTACTCTTAGGACATACCAAAGGGGAGGCCAGTTTTTGAGACCTTGTGTTTAAGATGTGTTACATTCTTTTATGTTGTATTTGTTTAACTCTGTGAAGATGTGCTATGCTACCTATCTAAAACACCTGATTAGTCTAATAAAGAGCTGAACAGCCAATAGCAAGCCAGGTGAAAAAATAGGTGGGGCTGGCAGGCAGAGAGAATAAATAGGAGGAGAAATTTGGGAGGAGGAGATCAGGGGCCAGCCACCCAGTTACACAGCAAACCACAGAGTAAGAAGTAAAGAAAGATACACAGAAATAGAGAAAGATAAAAGATGGGAGGCAAAAGGTAGACAGGATAATTTATGTTAAGAAAAGCTGGCTAGAAACAAGCCAAGCTAAGGCCAGGCATTTGTAAGTAAGAATAAGACTGTGTGTGTTTATTTGGGAGCTGGGTAGCGGGTCCCCCAAAGACCAAAGAGTAAAAAACCAACAAACACCCTGTCTTTAAAAAAAAAATTAAAAAAACAAAACACAAAAAACCCCCAAGATAAATGAAAGACTTTCACATGTACTTTATTCTAACCTGACTGAGAAGTTGCCTGCATTGCACTGGGCAGTGCATTTGTTAAGAGACTTCCTGATGGAAGAAGGCTGCCACACATGTGTTTTCCTGCAGGAGTTACAGCGTCACAGCTCAGCATGGAGTTTGAGCCACTCTTCAGAGCATGGGCTCCACTGCAGGGTAAGGGACAGAGCATTACACACTATGAAAGCAAAGACGGCATCACAATTCTTTAGATTAAAAACTATAAAATAAGTTCTGTCTTAAAAGCTAATTCCTAGGGCAAGTAAGATGGCTCAGCAGGCACTTGACACTGAGCCTGAAGGTGCAGATGGTGGTGGAAAAACAACCCAAACCTGCAAGTCCTCTTTTGAGCTCTACATAGGCACTGTGTCACCTTCCCCCGCCCCCAAAAAAATGTAATACAAATTTTTAATTTTCATTTCTAGGCCCAGTTTCATTTTAGTGCTTAAGTGTGACAAGGCTGGCTTAGGTAATGAGCATATCCTTAGATATTTCAGAGTGAGGAGAAGCAAAGCTCTGCCCAAGTGATTCAAAGACAGCAGCAACAGGAAAGAAAATCTGGGCAACTGTGAAATACATCTTTGTATAGGTAATAGGTTTGTTACTAAAAGGATACCATTCAATTAAGCAGCTCCAAACTATATCAAAATACCATCTTTCAGCGTAATGTGCAACTTGTTCTTAATCTCACAAATAAAAACGTCTTTAACATTGTCAACTTACCCAGCAGAGCTCACTACACCGATGGAGTTAAGCCCAGCAGAGTCTGCCATGACCGGAGAGACCATGCTTCCTGTTGTTATAGATGTTACCATGGTAGAAAGAGGAATGGTTGTCACAGGCATTGCCTGGCTCAGAGCCCTTTGCTGCTGAGCAAACTGAGTGAACAAAGTGGGCTGAGGGGTGAAGCCTGAATCTTGGGGAGATGGGGTGGCTGAAGGGGTACTAGGAGTTGAGTTCTGAGCATCAGGAGGGTGTGGGGCCGATGAAGGGGTTGGTGTAGGAGTAGATGGCTTAGGAGTTCCAGATCCTGCTCATTGAGAAAAATAAAAATTGCTAGTTTGTTATAAATGGCCGGTCCTTTTAAAATAAGGTTAATGGAATCTTACTTAGCACTGACAAATTTGTTCCAATTTTTTAAAAGCAGTGAACTGCAAGTGTTAACAATCTACAAGATCCACGAGTGTTGCTACACTCAATTACAATTAAGGATGCAGTATATCACCTAAAAACCCCACTCCAGATGCTATCACAGTAACAGTGGAAATACACTCACACGCTACCACAACACCCACTGAAAAGTTAGTCTCCTACATGCTGTCTTTTGCCTACAAAGTTGAAACTGAATTTAAGTTAATTTTTGTTATTTATGATTTTAATAATTCAAGACTTCTTTTAAAAATACTGCTTATTTAGTTTAACTGTCTGAGATAAAATGAACATTTTTAGTAAGCTACACAAAGTTATCAATTATATTTAACACCGAGATATACCTATTTAATTCCCAACATAACAAGTTTACCCTGACAAACAAATTTACAAGGAGTAAAGCAAGTACTTTATAGATAATACTGCATCTTTAACAGTAACTGTGTACTTCTGTTTAAATGTAGAATGTATAGAAAATCTGTTGTGAATGAAGTATGCACAGTTTATCAACTTTAAAAAAATAAAAAAAATGAAACCAAAAAAATAAAGCAAAAGCTCTTGAGGTGTTTCCTTTTTAGCTTTCATGTCCTGCAGAAAGAAAGGAGAGAGACGTGAATGTCCAGAAGCTGTCACTCCACCCTGACTTAACACAACTGTGTGCAGCAGCAGATCACCACAAGCCATACCCACAACATGAGAAGTATGAATAAGACTTTCAGAAAATTTATTTATTTTTCTTTGTGCAAAACAAGAAGGCAGAAAAATTACACCTTTTGAGCTATCGGGATGCAGATGTTAATATCTAGGACCATCCTAGCACTGTGCAGTATACTGACAGCACACATTAGCAACCAAGAAAAAAAAAAAGCTAAAAAACTGGAATCCCCCAAATTAGTACCTAATATATTCAGATAGTCATTTGAAGAAATTCTCCCCAAATTAAACCTTGCATTCCTATACTGCCTCTACTTGCTGTTAAAAAGAATATCCCAAAGTGAGAATTCTATTTTCCTTTGTTCAGATGATCACGTTTCAGTGACAGTTTACAGAAGTGTAGAAGTGCATGCTTTCAAATACTACTTTTCACTTACTGCATGTAACCTTGGAACCAGCTGGTGTCTTACACATACAAAGGTAGTACCTCCAATAACTCACTCTCACATTTTCTTTTTAGTACCAGCCACAGTTTATATACTAAGAAAAAAGATCCTATGGTGCACTGAAAATAATACTCTGCAACCTTACTGCCAAGTAATTTTTAAAGAAGATGTATAGGCAACAAGTCTAAAAGAAAAGTATACACCCAGTGTATACATAGATACAGAAAAGCAAATACAATTACATTAAACACGTAATATATACAGCCAACAAGAACTCTACCTGAAGTTTCATGCAACTTATACATTGTGGGTACACAGTACATTCAGATTTCACCATTCACAGGTTGAATAAAAGCTGCCTTCAAGAAACACTACTGTGAAACTTTGTGCAAGAGTTTAATCATGACTCACTCTGTGAAGAGCTGGCAGGTGACAGGGCGGCAGGAGAAAGCATGCTAACTTGACTGAGCTCCACAGATGATTTCCGAGAGAGACTTGGCTTAGATGATGGAGGAGGAGTTGGAGACTTAAGGAAGCTGCTGGCCTGTTGTGCTGTAAAATAGTTACCTGGAAGAACACAAGGTATTTCGTAGGGCTGGAAAGACGGCTCAGAACACTTGCTGAGCAATCATAAAGACCAAAGTTCAGATCCCACCAGCCACCCAAGCCAGCTACCTCCAGGAACAAAGGTATATACATGGGCACACACTCATATGAGCACACACACACACAAATACATTTAGGTTTTTTCCTATATTCATAATTCAAAATCCTGTGAATTATCACAGTAAAAATGAGTAACATTTTAAGAAAGAGTCAAGGATAATACCTGAGGCATTATTTCCTGAGCTTGAGGGAAGTTTGATGGGTGGGGGCCGATGTTTTACTCCCTTTCCCAAAACTGAAGACTGAATAGACACAGTCTCAGGCTGCTGAGGACAGACATTAAACACAACTGTTAAGATTAAAATTACTATCATTATAATTCCTACATGCAAACAAGTTATAACTGCAGCGCATTCAATGGGAGAGCTACTACAAAGTTCCACATGACACCCACAGACTATGACATGATGAGGTGATGTGAGACCCAGGGAAGAACAGAAAGTGAAAGAAGACCTGCCACCCTCGTCTACCTACTTTAACAGGAGTACCAGCTTGGACCTATCATTGAATACTTTTGAAACTTTCAAACATAAAGCTGAATAGTACAAAAGGTAAAAGTAAAAGCTAAACTATAACTCCCTTCCCTTCCCATTTCTCAGACTCCTTGAAAACAACAAGGTACAAGGCACCAACGGTGTGAACGTACTTCTGTCTCCTCCCCTGAATTGAGAGTGGCTGAACCACTAGAGCTATGTGACATCTTCACTGGGCATTTGGCTTCATTCTGGACCAACTCCTGGTACTGATTAACTACCCTGAAATATTAGGAAAAAATAGGTAAGGATTAGTCAAATTTGTCTTAAAAAACCAATCATACAGGAAATAAATAAGTAATGCTATTACTGCAAAATAAGTCCACCAGATTGTGGTGGTATTGTGTTCCCCAAAATATTGTGCACCCTAATATATCTGAGGTCAGAGACAGAGCAGCCACTAGATACAAAGGCTAGAAAATGGTGGCACTCACACCTTTAATCCTAGCACTCCAGAGGTAGAAATCCCTCTGGATCTCTGTGAGTTCAAGGTCACAATGGAAACTGGCCAAGCATGGTGACACACACCTTTAATCCCAGAAAGCAAGCCTTTAATCCCAGGGAGTGATGGTAGAAAGCAGAAAGATATGTAAGGCGTGAGGACCAGAAACTAGAAGCATTTGGCTGGTTAAGCTTTTAGACTTTCAAGCAGCAGTTCAGCTGAGAGCCATTGGGATGAGGACACAGCAGCTTTCAGTCTGAGGAAACAAGACCAGCTAAGAAGTTGGCCAGGTGAGGTTAGCTGTGGCTCAGGTTTGTTATATTAATAAAGACTCTTTAAGATTCCTGCTTCACCAGATTTAATAGAGAAGTAAAATTGAGGCACTCCACCACTGTGTTACAAGTGCTCCCTAACTGCCCAATCACAAGTGCAAGATAAACCTGGGGCCTAAAAGTGAATTCTCATCAGTAAGTACCAGAGATCTACTGTTCCATAGGAGAAAGGCAAAGAGACTAGTCAAGAGTTCAAGGTCAGACTGAGCTATATGAGGAAATCCATTCCTAAAGAGTGTATTCTGGCCTATGGAGCTGGGTAACGGTGCTTGCCACCAAGCCCGACAACCTATGTTTCTTCCCCTGAAGCCACACAGTGGAAGGAGAACCAACTCCTATACACACACTGCCCAATTTCAGAGTGAGAACACAGGTTCACACACTAAATAACTGTAATAAAGAGAAGTGTACCCTAATCTTTCCAGTGACAAAGGAGTATTTAAATCTTTTCTCCTAATCAGAACAAATGCCTATCAAGGCACATTTTAAGATCTTACTCCAAATATAGAAATTATAGAGGTAATTAGAAGTTTCAAGTCATCCTTGATTACAATATAACTAAACCAATGAACAGACAACAAAATTGTTCATTCCCTTTCCTTAGACTTGGATTATAAACGTTCCCCTTAAAATTGTCTTTCTCAGATGGCTACACTTTCTTACCTAAAACAAACTGTACTTTAAACATGGTCTTTATTTTCTTAATTCTATGAAAAACCATCCTGAGTATTAAAATATCAAGAAAATGGACCTCAGAGATTTTAATATTAAGTTATTTAACACAAGACCTACGAGTAAATGATGTAATATTCAGTTAAATGTGTAACAAAATCAACATCTGTGACTCAAATACAGAACACTACCCTACAAAGATGCAGATTCATATCCAATATAACCAAAAATAACAGAGCAAATGCACTTTACCTCTCTGCATCAGTCTTTGACCCAATAATAAACCTAAAAGGTTACCAAGAAAGAGAAGTATTAGGTAAGAGTATCTTAAAACATCTTAGGTTAACCTTTAAAGTCTTTCATATATTAGTCACAGTAATATATATTATAAATTCATTTTAAATCTAGCAATGTATCATTACATTAAAAAATTAATTAAACTTGAGAAATAATGCTCAAGTTTTTACATTCATCATGAAATAATCAATTTGGCTGATTTACCTTAGGAGAAATTTATTTTAATGCTCATTTATTATTATACAATCTGGAATAAATTACCAAGTACCACTATACACGTTGACAAATGTTGTTCCTTTAGTAAAATCATTGAACTATGGAAAGGCCTGTGGCTTCCCATTCATTTAATTTGACTCTGTAAGTCATTCTTACAATTATTTTAGACAAGGATGAGAAAGTTGATTACCAACTTAAAAGTCTTAAGGTTTTTTTTTGTTAAGTTTGACATTACAACAACATATTTAAAAAAGTGAGTTATTTTTTAATTACCAATTTGAATGATCCTCTGCAGAAAAGCTGAAATATAAAACATAAAAGAAAAGCACTCAGTTAAGGCAAGCCAAACTTAAGCTTCACAGCTCTTAGGTTCTGAACATGGAAGGATATGGAAGAGCACAGACCCTGCAGAATAATGGCAGAGACAGCAGGTGTCTCCTGGAAGCAGTTCCCATAGCAATGGGAACTGAATTTTCACAAAGGAGTAGCTACTGTTTCCTCACACTATTGAGATGCTGGCACATTTACAATGGTGAATGTGTCTTTGGGGGAAGAATTTCAGAATGAGAATATGCATAATCAAAACAGCTGATAGCTGTTAACTGAGGAATTGCTGCTATTTCTTCTTGATGACTTTTACCTAGGTATATGTGAAGTTAAAACTTATTCTTCACAAAGTTCAAATCAATTTTGGTAAAGGTTTTAACAATAATCTGACATACAACTGACCTCGCCTGTTTTTCATTTTCCTGAGATTTCTTCCATCTTTCAAAACAGTATGTGATTTAAAAAACAAAAAAACAACTAACTAATAATAAAAGTAACTATAGAATCAAAATTACCCCAGCACTCATGAAGCAGAGGCAAAGGCAGGCCGATCTTATTGAGTTTGAGGCCAGCCTAGTCTCCATAGGCCAGCCAGGGATACATAGACCCTGCCCACACTCCCCAACCCCCAAATCAAAACTAAGTATTAACCCTGTACTAATGATATACCATCTAGAAAAATCAACTACATCAATCACCAACATCAAAATCCTAAGAATGTCCTTCAGAGCTACCACAAAAATAATTAGCTACCCTTAAAAAAATGAATATAAATAACATGGCAAGTGCACTTTAACTTTATTCACATCCACTGTCAAAATGTATTGGTATATATTAAATACCAAATCCCTGAAGGCAAACTGTATTTACTAGCTGGCAGCTCCTTGGTAGTTCTAAGTAAGTTCTGGATGTCTCTGTGTATTACATATACTCAACAGAACTCACTGGGATGGAGACATTTGACTGTCATTTTCTTCATCTGCTTTCCACGGCTGTATTTTACCATAGTAAAGTGGATCACCAAGAGACTGCAGGATGGTCAGCTTTGTTTTCTGATACTGAGTACCACCTTCACATTCAAATACATAATCGTCTTTTACATCCTGAAAAGGACAGAGAATCTCAAACAATATCTTCTCAAGCAGCAAAAATAACAAAAAACAAAAATAAAAAATGACTTATGGTCTGGTATATACATGGCACTAAAGAAATCAAATTTAGGATAATTATGCATGATACTGAGTCATTCATTAAGAAATAGCTAGCATTTCTACAAGCATAATGAAAATTATAACCAACATTTACTGGTTATTGCCACAGTACTTAACAAGTAGTATCTTATCCAACTGTCAAACACAACCAACCCATATTGGTAAAGGAACTGGTCAGGTGTGGTGGCACGTATGGAGGCAGAGGCAGCCTGGTCTCTCTGAGTTCGAAATAAGCCTGGTCTACACCGTGTGTTCCAGGCCAGCTAGGACTATACAGTAAGATGCTGTCTCATAAATAATCAACAAACAAATGACTGAATGAAAAGGAATTTCACAGAGTCCCTCACAGAGACTACTGCATAGGACCCTTTCTTCACACAGTTCTTTATGGTGTCCCAATGCTGCATATCATCAAGCCTGAGAGACATGCACAGCGCTTCATACACTACACAAACAACTGCAATATTTAACAATCTGAAAATAAGGTTTGAAGGTGGAAATGTTTTTTTCACTTGCTATTCATACAAAACATCCTATGACCATGAAATCTTATTATTTTGCCCCTAGAGTCCATCTAATATATTATTCCAATTTCTCCCTCTAAGAAATTACTAATGAAGCCAGGCAATGGGGGCGCACACCTTTAATCCTAGCACTCAGGGCAGAGGCAGCAGAATGGCAACAAGTGTAGGACCAGTTGGTAAATGCAGCAAAATTCCAGGCAAGCCTGGTCACACAGAGAACCATGCCTCAAACAAAGACATCTTTAAAAGAATATGCTTACCTCAAGACCCAGCCATACCACTCTTGAGCATATGCCAAAGGAATGCTCAATCATACCACAAAGATACATGCTCACCTATGTTCATAGCAGCATTATTCGTAATAGCTAGAACCTGGAAACAACCTAGATGCCTGACAACTGAAGAATGGATTAAGAAAATGTGGTACATATACACCACGGAGTACTATTCAGCAGAGAAAAACAATGACATCATGAAATTTGCAGGCAAATGGATAGAACTACAAAGTATCATCCTGAGTGAGGTAACCCAGATTCAGAAGGACAAACATGGTATGTACTCACTCATAAGTGGATACTAGATATAAAGCAAAGGACAATCAGACTGCAACTCACAGATCCAGGGAGGCTACCTAGCAGGGGGGACCCTAGGATGACTGTGGCTTATAACAAGTTTTGGTTTTGCCCAATCACTGGGCAAGCTTTAGTGAAACATTTCACTATTAGGATAAGAATTTGTACCGTATCAAGCTGATGAAAGAAAATGCTGGCTGTACTTTCAGGAGGGGAGGCTAAAATCTTTTAGATTATGGATTAGCCTATAGAAAAATGTCTGTCGTAAATCAAATAGTAAAGGGGAAGATGAATAGGAATCTCACTTACACAACTTAAGTAAAACATAGTTCTCTGAACAGATGAAGATAGGGTTCTTCTGTATCCCAGAATCTAATCAATATTTATATGTATAATTCAGCTATTATTTGGCTTAAAGGGGCTTACTGGGAAATCCTATCATTTTTACTATTTTCTACAGAGAAATTATTTTCCAGTTTCAAATAACCCTGGACTTTTGAATTATAACCTGTTTTTATGTTCAAGCTATCTGTGTATTATTTCTCCTGCAGTTGTACATAAAATTTTTTTACATTAAAAAAAGGACAAATACTATAGAATTGTATTGTATGAAAAATATAGAATATACAAATTCATAAAGACAGAAAGATTAGACATTATCTCAAGATGGAGAAGAAAGAAATACAGAGCACTGATTTCCTAAGTACAGAATCTCTGTTTTGTATGATGGAAAAGCCCCACAAATGGACAGAAGTATCAGGATATAATATCATGAATGTAATAAATCAATACAACTAATGTAATTAATGAATATCATAAATATAATTATTGAATGAGTACTGAAAATATAATCAATGAATACCACAAATGTAATTAATATCATGAGTGTAATTAATGAATATCATGTGTAATTAAAAAATAAATTAAAAAAAGGGAAAATAATTTGAAACATAAAAGTGAAAACCACTAATATGCAATCAAAACAAAAAAAAATGCAATTTTGCTTTCTCTAAGACAGTCTTTCTTACTATGTAGCCCAAGATGGTCTCAGACACGTCCTTTTCCAATAGCAGCTTCTCTAGTTCTCAACTTACAGTTCTATACCATTAGGCTTGATACTTATTTTGGTTTTTGAGTAGCTCCCTATGTAGCCCAGGCTGGCCTCCAACTTGTAAGCTTCCTGCCTCTGCCTCCAAGAGCTGAGAATTTGCTGCCTCCAAGTTGCTACCATGTACCAACATAAAAATGTAGTGTCACATTAAAACTGCTCTGTAAAATGAAAATCACATTTAAAAAATATATATATTTTTATTGAAGCCCCACAGGAGCTCCAAATACACTTAAAAAAGAGTTATGAAAGTAATTTTCTGTTTAATAAATTCAGAACCCAGTTTATAAACAATATTGTTCGCCTAATATGGTGGGGACACACCTAACCAATTGGGCAGTAAAGATCAGTATGTTTGAGGTCAGCCTTGGCTACATTGCAAATTTGAGGCCAGTCTGTGCTACAAGAGACACTGTCCCAAAACACACAAGCAAACTGCATTATTAATGAAAGAGCCGAGCACTGATTACTTACATGGGCCGGCCAGACTGTTGGTTGAGAGTCATCAGATTTGATAGATTTTTCTACTTTAGCATATTTCTCCACCTAAATGATAATACATGGAATAAAATGCAATCAGTATCAGAACAAAGAGAAGAACCTGCAAAATTCAACAAGAATGATATGAGCATAAGTGTTTTAACTACCAGTATTACCAAGCACTTATATTTAGTAAGTTTAAGACCCTTCTGATGTTTAATTAAAAGTCTAGTATGTGGGGACCGGGTGGTGGTGGTGGCGGCGGCGGCGGAGGCAAATGGATCTCTGCGAGTTCGAGGCCAGTCTGGGCTACAGAGTGAGTTCCAGGAAAGGTGCAAAGCTACACAGAGAAACCCTGTCTCAAAACAAACAAACAAACAAACAAAAAAGTCTAGTATGTGAGCTGCAGATGACTAAGTAGTTAAGAGCAGTAGCTGCCTGAAGGCCACATATTAAACAAGACAATATATAATATGGCTTTCTTTGTTTGTATACATAGTCTATTAATGTCTTTGGTTTTGTGTTTTAATTGTTATAACAATAATACAAAAAGCATTGCTGAAATAATGAAATAATTTTGAAATAAGAATCATAATAATTGAGTAAGAGCTGGTGAGATGGCTTAGCAGATAAACGTGCTTGCCACTGAAAATGAAGACCTGAGTTTGATGCTTAGGAGCAATGTGATAAACAAAGAACCAACTGTGATCTTCCACATGTCATGACCTGCAAACACACACACACACACACACACACACACACACACACACACACACACACACACACACACACACACACAGTAAAAGATAACTGAGTAAATAATAAAAATAGACTCTAAAAGACACAGGAAATGAAATATAAAGCTGTCTTTTATTAACATCCCCTATGATCACTTGGAATTTGTGTCTTAGGGATTATTAGTAAAGAATAGTGCTGGGAGTTCCTATTTAGGCCATGGCTCTAATATTACTAATCTTTAAATTTTACCAGTTTGAGTATATAAGCATTATGAATTAATTATGAGGAAACACTACAGAAAAACACAAGGCCATTTCCACTGCATTATGTAAAATATGCCACACTCTTTCCACATTTTAAAACCTTATCATTACTCCTGCTCCTAACATAGAACTCTATCAAATGTTATGCTCTTATGTAGTAACTGAGGCTGGACTGGTGGCCCCCTCTCAGAATCTCTTGACGGGAAACTGATAGAGAGAGGAGGATACATAGCTTCTTAAAATGAGAACTTAAAAAGTAAGCTTTTTGGTTTTTTCCCCCTTTGTTTTCTCACAGCATTAACTTCCTAATGATGAACTCTGGCCCTGTGCTAGAGAGCAGCACTTCATGAACTTACATCTATTTCAGAAGGCACAGCCAGGTTACAGGGGCTCCGTTTCCACATGTCCACACACTGCAAAGTTAAAAGCAGTACAGTTACACCCAAACCTTCAAACAAAGCCAGTCTGTCAGAACAGTGAACTCCTGGAAAACTACTTACATTTCCTGCTTTAGAAATTTTGAGGTCATAGTGCTGACCTGCTTTCCTTTCCTTGCGTTTTTGTAAGAAATCAAGTAATCTCAGCTGAGGGGGAGGAGGACAGTGAGACAGGTCCTGCTGCCGGTTCAGGGAGGACCTGGAGTACCTCTTCAAACACCTGACAGATAGTGGAATACAACAAAGCAACAACTCATGATCTATATGGGAAAGAAGCAGCATGTATTAACTACGGACTAAATCACAAACACCTAGCCAACACGCAGACCAGTAAGCTTTAGGCACAGGGGAAACGAAAAGAACAAGACAAAATACTCCTGACCATGCAGTCAAGCTGATTCAAATCCTGAAATGGAGAGACAGTCATTATAAATTAATCTCTAAAACTGGGATTGTATTTTCTCAAAACTTGTAAGTTACATACTGTTTCCTTGTTAACTGTTTCCAATTAGTGTGAAGTAATGAAGCCACTATCCTTCTGTTACTATCTGGTCTTTTCTCAGCCTCACAAGCTTTGTGGTGAGCGGACCATAAACTTACACAAGTTCCTTCTTTAAAAGACTGCAGAGAATACTACTTTACAATAATGCAGGGAATATTGAAAAAAAAAAAAAATCCGACCACACAAAATCACAATATAAGGCCATTAAACATCGCATTTCCAAATTTAAAAACCAGCCCTGCCATGCTGACTGAGGGAAAGGGCACTGTGGCTAGCTAGCAGCACTTCAGAGACTGTCACCAAGCGCTGGCCATTACCGTTTCATTGGGCGAGTGTTCATCTTCTGCCGGTTATAGAGCAGCCTATTTGCAGTACAAGCTACAGCCACAGACGGGTCAAGACACAGTGGTTCTGCTGTAGCTAGAATCAGTTGGCTCTCAAGCAAAAGTTTGTCTTCCTGAAATGCACAGGAGTATATGTCAGCTTCAGACACATTTTTGAAAATCTAAACATACATCATTTAACCCAGAAATACTCTCGGGAAGTTTGCTAAAGACTAAAGCAACTCTAGTAATTCAAGTTTGAACATTAATGTGTAAACCTGACAAGATAAACTTCTAATGGAAATTCAGTTATTTGTACTATTTTATATATAGTTAAATTCAAAGAGTAAATATTTATTTGGCTACCTAAAATACAGTTTGTTCAGGAGTGATAGAATAATTATATTCTCCCCTTGGTTTACCAGTCCTCAGCTTAAGAAACTGATGCTGTACAGCTCTCCAGCACTGACTGCAATTTTGTCTCTCACATGAAGAACTTTCAACCTTCTTATAGATGGGAAAATAACAGCCCAGACTAAAGCTCATCACTTACTAATTACGTGTTAAACTGAATCTTAGTTCATAAGTACATTTCATAGAGTGTTATTTCATTACTAACATTTTCTCTCCACAGTAACAGATAAACAAGAGTCATAACAACTAGAGGATCAATTAACTAGCTGTTGTCATTGCTAAGAAATCCTGTTACACCAGCTGTGGTGATACAGGTCTTTACTTTCAGATTTCAGGAGGCTAAGGCCACAGGATCTCCAGTTCCAAGCCAGCCTGGGTTAGAGATCTTACCTCAAAAAGAAAAAGGAAAGGAAGAAAGGAAGGGAAGGAAGAGAAAAGATAGGCTTCTTAAAAGATCTTCACCAACCCCACATCTGACAGAGGATTGATCTCCACAGTATATAAAGAACTCTAGAAACTAGACATCAAAATACTGAACAGTCCAATTAAAAAATGGGCTAAAGAGCTAAACAGAGAATTCACAAAACAGGAATCACAAATGCCTGAAAGACATTTAAAGAAATGCTCAACATCCTTAATCATCAGAGAAATGCAAATCAAAACGACTCTGAGATACCACCTTACACCTGTTAGAATGGCTACGATCAAAAACACCAATGACAACCAATGTTGGAGAGGATGTGGAGCAAAGGGAACACTCCTCCACTGTTGGTGGGAATGTAAACTTGTACAACCACTGTGGAAATCAGTATGGCGGTTTCTCAGAAAATTAGGAATTGAACTACCTCAAGACCCAGCCATCCCACTCTAGGGCATATACCCAAGGAATGCTGATTCATACCATAAAGATACATGCTCAGCTATGTTCATAGCAGCATTATTTGTAATAGCCAGAACCTGGAAACAACCTAGATGCCCATCAACGGAAGAATGGATGAAAAAAATGTGGTACATATATACAATGGAGTACTACTCAGCAGAGAAAAACATTGAAAGCATGAAATTTGCAGGCAAATGGATGGAACTAGAAAAAAATCATCCTGAGTGAGGTAACCCAAACCCAGAAAGACAGTCATGGTATATACTCACTCATAAGTGGATTCTAGATATAAAATAAAGAACAATCAGACCACAACCCATAGAACCATGGAGGCTATATATATAGCATGGAGGTCCCTAGGACGACTGTAGCTTATAATAAATTTCAGTTTTACTCAATTATTGAAAAAAATAGCCAAATGAATGGAAACACATGAACTATGAACCAAAGGCTGAGGGGCCCCCAGCTGGATCAGGCCCTCTGAATAGGTGAGACAGTTGATTGGCTTGATCAGTTTGGGAGGCAACTAGGCAGTGGGACCAAGTCCTGTGCTCATTGCATGAGTTGGCTGTTTGAAACCTGGAGCTTATGCAGGGACATGTGGCTCAGTCTGGGAGGAGGGGACTGGACCTGCCTGGACTGAGTCTACCAGGTTGATTGCAGTTCTCGGGGGAGGCTTTGCCCTGGAGGAGGTGGGAATGGAGGGTGGGCTGGGGGTAAGGGGAGGGGGTGCGAGGGCGCAGAATAGGGGAACCCATGGCTGATATGTAGAACTGAATGGTATTGTAAAATAAAATAAAATAAATTATATATATAAAAAAGATAGGCTTCCTATAAAATTTTAGAATCCTAGATGAAAGAAAAATCACAATCTATCTTGTTTGATAGGAAGAGCGGGACGATGGTGGTACACACCTTTAATCCCAGTACTTGAGAGGCAGAGGCAGGAGGAGCTCTGTGAGTTCGAGGCCAGTCTGGACTACAGAGGGAGTTCTAGGACAGCTAGGACTGTTACATAGAGATCCTCAGTCTCAAAAAACAAAACAAGAACAAAAACAAAAAAAAACCAATTTTCACATTAGGCTTCATAACTTAACTCTAGTTTATCAACAAGGTTGGAAGCAATTTGGGCTGGATTATAACTAGTTCCTTGAGGGATTTCTAAAGGTAGAGATTTTAAAATCCTAGGGCTCATAAAGGAATCTTGGTTTTGCCCAAATATCCAACCTAACAAACCAATCAAACATGAGTAAAAGGGAGCCTCTCACTGATGCTTCACAATGTGTGTGGCCTACCTGGGATTAGAGAGAAAACTAACCTGGGTCCATTTATGGTTGTCACTTGTTATAGAATGAACATCACAGACTAAAGTCTAGAAGAAAGAAAACAATTTAAAACATGTATGTTCGTACAAATATATGAACATTTAATAAAAATCCAACTAAATCAAAAAACAGTAGTTCCTAACTAAAATTCCATACCTGCATTGTTGGACGTAAGAGAATGTGCCTACTCTGGTAACCAGGAGATTTCATATTACTGGACTGGCGATAGTCACGTATTTCTGCTATCACACATCCACAATGAAAAATATTAACCTGTATTAGGTAAAAAAAAATTCAGGTATATGTCATTTTTCAAAAGCCAAAATAAGTAAGCTTAAACTGGATGTTTCAATCTTTAAGCTCTATACTTTCAATAGATATCTTCAGTGGAGACACCACTACATAAACTACTAAAGAGGATTATTTACTGTTATGTTATCATTATAAAAAGCAATTTCAAACTGTTAATAGTAGACTTGACATTGCATCTCCTGGCATCCAGGATGACTTTGGCATTCACATATGAGGGAAGTTACAGCAGTTCCTTGAGACTGAGGTTCTTCTGAGGCTCACTGGCTTATTTCACTTTGCTAGCATCATAATCGTTATACAGTTTGTCACTGCAATACACATCAATCAACTATGCCAGAATTTCAGCTTCTAGATATAACTTCCATATTTGCTTTCCTAAGATATCTAGTCGTTTTAGACTGTATTAATGAGAAGGAGCTAACCATGAATTCAATTCACAACTATGTATTGCAAGTTTAAGAAATCTTAGCACTCAGTTTGCTACGACTTGCCTATTCCCTCACAGTATGTTCAGGTGCTTTATACCATTACAGTTATTTATGCTCAAATACAAATTGATAAATATAATCACTATATCTATAAACAAAAACCATAGCAGTCTTTATCTTAAGTCAACCAGGCTAATACTAATAGCTGGTCTGGGAATTATGAATTCTACTTAGCTTCCTTCCTTATGTGCATGCTTTTTTTTAAGTTTCAGGATCTATTAATCAGTCTTAACAATAAATATTTAAAGTATTACATTTGGCCAAAGCTGTACTTTTTATCACTTTGTCATTAACAATTGGGAGCTCAGTATACCAATACCTATACCTTCCTATTATACTAACTGCTACCACCCTTATATACATCACACAATTTGCTATCTAAGGACAACAACTAGCTGTTTCTAGTTGGGATTAATGAAAGCAACCCTCATTTAATCAATTCAGTAAAACATCTGGCTATTGGCAGTATCTCCATCCATCTAATAAATATCCCAACAATGAAACCTGTGTAACTGCTCTCTCTCTAATCCTTTTTGGGTTTACTTAGCTATCAAATCAACATGAAGCTTAAGATGGCCTTAAACTGACTCTCTCCGGTGCTGGAATGAAAGGCATGTACCACTATGCCTGGCTACACTGACCTCTTCATAGAATAGTTCAGGATTCAGATAGAAAAGTGATGAATAATGCCATGCCATGAGATCAGTGACTTGACAAGATCATCTAAGAAATGCTTGTTACAATGCTTGACAGGTGAGTGGAGAAAGAGTGTGATAAAGACGATTACAGACAAGTTTTCGAGTGGTTTTGTAGTGATAAGGAGAACTCGAAATCAACAGCTGAAAAAACAGTGCTGTCAGAAGAGGTTTTCAAGTTGAGAACACAGAATGTTTGTATTCTGCATCTAGTGGGGGCATATGGTTGTAAGCTCCCGAGAGGGGCAACATCTAGAAGGGAAATGCGGATCAGGCCTTAGGAATGGGATTCATCCACTTAAAGAGGAAAGCAAAGCAAAGGTGTGGAGAAGGATGCAGGAATGCTGGTCAACTGGTTCAAGCAACACTATTCAAGGAATGGGAGTCAGGGCAGGGCAGTAAGAAGAGCAAGGCAAGGCAGTCACTTACAGGTCACTCTTTAAAGTACCTTGTTTCTGATCTGGAAGTAAGCTTAATAAACAGTGAAAATAGATTCTTTCATAATTCCCTAATTTTAACCTTGGGAAATTTCCAGGATAATTTATTACAGTAATTCTAGAAGCACTCAATCAGCACACGGCAGTGCAGCAACCAAGTAAGCCACAATAAACCATTTTTACCCAGCACTGCTGCAGTGTCTCACTTTATGCTCTAAACACTCTACTAACACCCGTTATGTAACAGCAGCTCATGTCTACAACTGCGGCACTCAAGAGCTGAGGCAAGGACAGCACCAGTTCTAACTAAGCCTGCTGGGCTATAAATAAGCTCATGTCTCAAAGAAACAAAACAAAACCACAAAGGATATGTACACACTAAAATGTATCACACACACACACACACACACACACACACACACACACACGACACACAACAAGTTTTCTGGGGATTGGGTGTAGCTTAGTTATAGGCTGGAAGCCTAACATATACGAGGCCTTGAGTTCACTACCCAGTGCCACAAAGAAGCGGGGGGGGGGGGGGACATTTCATTTTTGTGTGTGTACATGTGAAATCTCACACTCACACACACACGTTTTAGAAATAGAGTTTTGCTATGTTCCCAGGCAGGTCTCAAACTTCCTTGAGATGTTTGTGTTTAAGCCTTCTAAGTACCTGGGATGGCACATTATTATATACATGTTATTTTTTTCAAACAGATATTTTGTCTTGTCTCTTTACCTGTGATTTTTCAAGGAGATCAACCAAAATAGGAGGTAATTCTTCTGCATCTAAGTATTCAAGCAATTCCCCTTCTTCATAAGGCAATCGGATGGTCTCAGAATCTTAATTTTAAAACAAAGTTTATGAAAACAGGCTCACAAAAAAAGTTAGGATTGTAATTTAAATGACTTTAAAAATAGAATACATAGGGCTTGAGAGATGGCTCAGTGGTTAAGAGCACTTGCCATTCCTGCAGAGGACTTGGGTTCTGTACCTAGAACCCACATGGCAGCTCACAGCTGACTGGAACTGTCAGCTGTGGGTACCTGCATTCATGTGTACATACCCCACCACATGCATTCATATGTACATACCCCACCACACACATATATACACATACACATAATTAAGAATAATAAAATAAATCTTAAAAATATAGCTCAATGGCTGAGTCTATAAGTCAATTCCACTGTAGCACTGAAACCCTTGTTTACTATATAAGATTTTAAACAAGAACAGGAAAATCCTCCTGCCTTGACATGCTGAGTGCCAAGATTACAGGCCTTTGACATCACATCAATGTTGTGCTATTGACTGAACTCTGAGATCTGTGCATGGCTAGGCAAGTATTCCGCCAACTAAACTATATTCTTATCCCATAAATAAAACTCTTCACAAGCTAAGTTCATTGTAGCACTCATATTTTTAAATTCTGAGATGCCTCTTTAAATGAAATCTAAGAATATTTGTTTTAATGCTCTTCACATCCACAGTATTAAAAATCCGTTTAGAAATATTTTCGATGTTTACTCTTTTTTGACATCTCAATAAATTATTCAGAAGGCAATGAATGCTTAATTTTCAAGCTTTTTTTTTTTTTTTTTTCCCCGAGACAGGGTTTCTCTGTGTAGCTTTGCGCCTTTCCTGGAACTCACTTGGTAGCCCAGGCTAGCCTCGAACTCACAGGGATCCGCCTGGCTCTGCCTCCCGAGTGCTGGGATTAAAGGTGTGTGCCACCACCGCCCGACTAATTTTCAAGCTTTTATACTCACTATATAAAATGCAGTCAAAGTTCCTTATGTTATCTTAAAATACAGATAGCAATGAAAAAAAAAGCAATTGTTAAAAATCACCTGTTCTATTAACTACAAAGAAATAATCAGGCTGGCAAGATAGCTCAGTGGATAAAGGCACTTGGGGCCAAACCTGAAAGCCTGAGTTCTATCCCTGAGACCCACATGCTAGAAGAAGACAACTGACTTCCTTAAGTTGTCCTGGAACTACAAAAGTGCCATGATCCTCCCTCCATCTCTCCTGGCCCCCTAAATAAAATAAAATATAAAAGAAGAGACAGGGACTGGAGAGATGGCTCAGCAGTTAAGAGCTCGGGCTGCTCTATTAGGGGACCTGAGTTCAATTCCCAGCACCCACATGGTGACTCAAAACCATCTTTAACTCATTCATGGGATCCAACCTCTTCTTTTGGCCTCTGAAGGTACCAGGCACACATGTGGTGCAGACATACATAAAAGCAAAACATCCATACACTAAAACAAAAATAAATTAATCTAAAAAATGTAAAGATATAATCAATTATAATACTTTTTTTTTTTTAAATATTTAATAAATCATTTATTTGCAAATAAATAATGTATGTATACCACACCTAAATAAACATTTGCAAACTGGTAATCCCCAAGGATATCATTTCTGAATTACAAATTGTAGAGAGAAGCTTCACTGAGTCACAGGAGCCAAAACAGCAGCCGTCGCTCCTGCCATTCTCCTACTTATGTGATGGATACTTCATCAAGGAGTGTTTTCTGTTTTTGATGCTTACATCAACAAGGTTAGCACAAAACTGTCCTTTGGTTACTCTAAACTTATAGTCCGGAGGATTTTATTTTCCTATACTTGAGCCCCTTCTATACATGGCCCTTCAAGCAAAGGGAAAGATTCTTATTATGATTCAAGAGGTTAATCTACATGGAGAATTCATTTTAAAATA
Organism: Peromyscus maniculatus bairdii; assembly: GCF_049852395.1. NCBI lineage: Eukaryota > Metazoa > Chordata > Mammalia > Rodentia > Cricetidae > Peromyscus > Peromyscus maniculatus. The sequence goes on along the minus strand of NC_134857.1, from coordinate 37,262,240 downwards.
CTACGCATGTTTTAAAATGAGTTCTCTTTATCCATGTTCTGAATTACTCTCTCTGCTGAATGGTTTCTACACCTAGCCTAAGTACAGCCTGAAACTTAGGCAACATTGGGAACCATGGGGCTAAGTCCAAGGAGGTGCTTCTAAGGGCCTCAGAATTCTCCACCTGAGAGATCAGTGCATCATCTGCTCCACTCCGTATGACAACACACTTGAAAATACGGTGCATGTTTTTTACTTACATACCACCAGATACAACTCGTACCTTTAAAAAAAAATTGTGTGCACATGGGGCACGTGTGGTTATCGGAGGACAACTTGTGGAACTGGTTCCCTTCTTCCCCTTTTTGGGGGCTCCAGAGATCAAATTTACATCATCAGGCTTATACAAGCAAGTGCCTTACCAAGAGTCATCTCTCCAGCCCATAGCCACTAGAGAACTAAGGAGTTTCAGAATTTCAAAAACTTAAATATTCAATCCTTCACACAGCTTCTAACTCCTTACGCGAGAGGTACTAAATAAATTAAATGTTCTTTATTAACAGAGGGAAAAAAGGAAATCAAATGCTTCTAATGCAGTCGATCCTCAGAAAGGGCACATCATCATTTGCAGCTGGAGAGGACACATTTCACTTCCAACCATCCTTCCAATTGGAAATTACTTAAAACATAAGGAAAATAAAAAAGGAGCCACACAGCCAACGCAGAGTATATCAAAACCCAAATGTAAATATAATCAAGTGAAGTTTTCCTGAAAGAAGGAAACAGTCACTATTCATACCCTCAAGGAGATCAATTATACAACAAAGTTTAAGTGGACGAAGACACTTTTCTCACTTTAGTGTAGATAAAAATAAATGCAAATAAAAATAAGACGCATGTTGTCTAATTTGGGGGTTATATAGTTAGAAATATATAATTCTATTTTTATGGGCAGGGCTAGTTGAAATAAGTTAGCACAATCATTTGAATTGGTTGTCTGCACACTGGGCAGGGCTTATTTCTTTTTTTTAGCTTCTTTGCACATGTGAAACATGACATGAGATGTCCGGTTTTGCCATGAACGATGCAGCCGTTTTTAGGCCGCCCTTGGCAAATCACACATGGTTCAGTGGCATTGAGAGAGAAGCCGGATTCCATGCTTTCTCCTCTGTTCTGTGTCTCCTCCTTCTCCAACTCTTTGACATCTTCTTGGCTGCCGTACACAATGCTGCTGGAAGTGGATGGCTGGGAGCAGTCCTCACTGTCCTGTGACTGGAAGGCATGTCCTTCTTTATCATCACTTTCCTCAAGGCACGGCTCCTGAGAGTCACTCACTGTAGTTTTTTTTTCCATCAGGCACATCTAAGCCTTCTTTTTCGGTGATCTCTCTGTTATCTTTCCCTTTCCCTTCGGGAAGCCAATTCTCACGAAGGGTCCAACATCTGTTGCAGTGGGGTGGAAGCGGGGGATTCATTTCACCGCAGGAGGTGCATTTCCAATAGTCAGCTAAAGAAATTTCAGGATCTCCCTCAAAGGAGTCTGCATCACTTTCTCCTGTCTGATACACCGTGACTCGATAGACCTCATCATCCTCATCTGAGAGCTCATGCCCTTCTTCACTCAGGCTGTAATCTTCTGAGTCAAGAGACTCAACTTCAAATTCTACACTAAATTGATCGGAACCCGAATCCTGATCCAACCAATCACCTGAATGTTCACTTACACCATCATCAAGGTCCTGGTTTGAGGGGGTCTCTGTGGACTCACTGCTGCTGCTTCTTTCACAGCATATCTCCCGTAACACACACAGAGCCAGGCTTTCATCAAAGGAGAGGGACCTGTGGCGCTTCCTCTGTCGCTCACCAGGTAGTTCATCTGCGTTTTCTGTCTCACTAACTGCTCTCCTTCTGGATGAGGTAGACGGTCTGGAAACTGGATCTGAAGAGGAAGGCTTCTCTTCTGGTGGCTCCTGCACAGGGTCCTTCCGATCACTGCCACCTTCAGGTTGACACCTGCTCTCACTCATGGATGTGCCGGAGTCTGCAGGCTCTTGCTGACTTACAACCACCAAGTTTCTGTAGATCATTGTATATATTTTCCTGTGCTCTTTCACAGAGAAGCTCGGCACTCCAAACAAATCTCCTAGAAGATCATTTGAACAATACACAATATGTTGCTGCTTCTCATCATATAATCGTTTAGTCATAATATACTGGCCAAGATAAAATATAATCTCTTTCATAGTATAAATATCCTTTTGGGCACCGACAGACTGTAACAACTTCAAAAGCAATGGTTTCGGTCTCACCAGAGTCTCTTGTTCCGAAGCTGGAATCTGTGAGGTGCTTACAGCACCGTCAGTAGACACAGACATGTTGGTATTGCACATTGGCCTGGATTGCAGACCGGAGAGGGGCCGTCGTCGGGGGTGGGAGGCCACAGGTGTCTCCGTCTCCTGCTCGCCGGCACCCCAGCTGCTGCTGCTTCTCCCCCGCGTGGCTCCCGCCCGGCCCGGCCCGACCCTTCACGGGACACGCGGCGGCCCCGCGGCCTGGACCTGGACCTGGGCCTGGGCCCGGGCGACCATTTCGCTCCGGAGCTCGAGCGACGGCGGCCCTTGACTCAGAGCGCGGCCGTCCCTCAGCTTCCCTCCGGGGGCCGCGGAGGGCCCCACCCTGCCTCTCCTCCGCCGCGACCAATTATAATACTTTTTAAATCCAAGTTCAGGAAGGCTAATTTACACCCTACAATGTCAACCATTCTAGCAAAAGTCAAGAGGAGAAAAAACAGAATAAGAATTTGTCTTTTAATCAGGACAATCTCTGACTAAAAGTTAAACATCTAACTTTAAAAGCAGAGGTATTTTGTATCAGGCATACTTGAGAAGGTCTTACCTGATCCATTTTTCCCCCTGAGCATCAGAGAATATCCTTCGTTTCCTGGATACAGATTGACCACCAAACATGACAAAGTCTCTTGCATAACAAGCTTCTCTAACAAGTTCACATTTCTTCTTAATTTCTGCTTTAAAAAGAGGCAAACTTTGTGAAAACAGTATACTATAGCCTTGATAAACATTTCACTCACTATTGGTATTTCTTTCATACTACAATCCCAAATACTTGGGAACTGTCACAATCCACAGGTCAGCAAGGTCAACTAAATTTTTATTCACAAGTATGCTTTATGCAAATTAACTCACAACATAAACTGGCTATGCATGGATGTGTACCTGTAATATCAGCATTTAGAAGAGGCCAAGGCAGAAAGATTTGAGTCCCAGGCCAGCCTGAACCATAGTTCATAACAATATGGTCTTTTAAACTAGTGGTTCTCAACCTGTGAGTTGCAACCCTGGGGGAGAGGGGGTGCAGAGTGACCCTTTCACTGGGGTTGCCTAAGAGCATCGGAAAACACGGATATTTACATTTCCTAAGAGTGGCAAAATTACAGTATGAAGTAGCAATGAAAATAATTTTACAGTTGGGGAATCACAACATAAGGGGGTATCAACCATCAAGAAGGTTGAGAAACACTTTTAAACAAACAACAAAATAGGCATGGTAGCTACTGTCTATAAGCCCAGCATGTGGCAAGCTGAGGCAAAAGAATCATCATCACACTTGAAGGCCAGCTGGGGCTACACAGTGACACTCTACTTCAAAGACAGAAACAAATAGAAGAAAGAAAGAAAAAAATAAGAGAAAAAAAATGAAACCTCTATAATAAAAACATTTAATACAGATATGAGTGAAGAGTTGAGAACCTCTTTAACTGCACAGTGATAAGGCCAAAATTCTCCAACAACTTATCTACTTAGATGTAAAGAAGTTCAGCAAGTCTAATTAGCTGAACTGTTGAGCCTAAAAGAGACCTAACTGGTGAAAAGAAGTCACTTAGACAGTTTTCTATAAATTCAATGCAACAGTTCCTTAAGAACTATCTGAGTTGTTTTTTTAACATGTATCTGGAAACAAAATCCACAATTTTATAGATGTATGCCTTTACATGAAACCAACTTAAAGATTAAACACATTTCATTCTATCTTAGAAAAGATGAGTTAATATATTTTTTTTCAGTAATTAAAAAAACCAAATGTTTTAAGTACCTTATATTAAATGTCTAGCTTTATAATTACAATTGTGTATAAGGTGGGGCATACACATGTCGCAGGCTTCATGAAGAGGTCAGAGAACAATTTGTGGAAGTCAGTTCTCTCCTTCCACTATATAGATCTTGGGAATCCTCCCTCAGGCTTCATGACAAGTACCTTTACCTGCTGAACTATCTCACTGGCCCCAGGAACCATAAATTTTTGATCTATCATCAACATAGAATGAAAACACTGTGCAATCTGAAAATAAAGGGAGAGGAGGCTAATGTATTTAAAAACAAAACAAAAAACCCAGAAAATAATTAGTAGAAACAAACAAACAAACAAACAAACAAACAAACAAACACTGTCTAGGATTCTTAAATGCACAGATAGCATCTTAGGCTACAGGGCACAGCAACTACTCAGTTCTGCCTCTGTTATATTAAAAACAGGCAGACAATATATACGTCAAGCTGGGCTTGCTGATTCTCATTATTGTCTTTATATGTGTCTCTCTTATCTTGGGTCTAGCTTCTAAGATGATGGACATAGAAATTATGCAAATTGTTATGATGAGTTCATAGGTATATACAAATTTTATACTTCATTTCTGGGTAAATTGTGAACTGTTTAATGCTTATTTTTAAATCCACATTAAAATGTTTTTGTAAAGCTGAGTGTGGTAGTACACACATTAATCCCATCACTCTAGAGGAAGGGGGACCTCAGTGAGTTCCATGCCAGCATAGTAAAACCTGTATCTCAAACAAACCACATACAACAAAACTTAAAAAATTCCAACTTTGCTTAAAAAATGTCAACTTCTATTGGTTATAATTATAGACACCTTTATGTTGAATTAAACCAGTCATGGGTTTAATCTTTGACCAAATTCATTTTTTACTAACACACTTGAATCCTTCCCATATGTGCAGTCAAAATCTCAAGAAGTGGGTTATTGAGGTACTAGCTCAAGTCTGCAAACCCAGTTCTCAGAGGAAGATAACAGAAGACACACTGTGGCTTTGTTAATGATGCCCCACTACCCAGACCACCACTAACTCAAGCAGATTAACCAGAGAATGGAATTGGGTCAGCCAAAGAACTGAATGGAGTCTAGTTGACAAAGATGTTCAACCACGAAGATATAAATCACTAGCTGCTTCAAACATAATGTTCTAAACTTTCCCCTTCTACCACAACTCCAAAGCCCAGTAATATAAAGAATTTATATTTACCTTAACCTCAGGTTCTTTTTCACATTCTTCAACATACAAGTCATAAAGTTTTTGGAATATAGACTTTCTAGGGAAAAAAATAATAAATATACAAGGTAAATAATCATCATGAAGTATTTTACTTACTTTTCATTAATGTAAATATTTCAGTTCTGTAACAAAACTTTGTAGATAAGACTTTAATTTAGTACATTATCCACCCCCCTAAACATGACAAGACATTAATTTCAATGTTTCCACATCAATATGGCTGTTAATTCCTGTACAACACCAATTCAATATGGTAAAGGCATGTATGTTACATTGCTTGGCTCAATTTAAGAATTCTTTTTTTTTTTTTTTTGTTTTTTTTTTTTGTTTTTTCAAGACAGGGTTTCTCTGTGTAGCTTTGCGCCTTTCCTGGGACTCACTTGGTAGCCCAGGCTGGCCTCGAACTCACAGAGATCCACCTGGTTCTGCCTCCCGAGTGCTGGGATTAAAGGCGTGCGCCACCACCGCCCGGCCTTCAATTTAAGAATTCTTAATGCAATCTGAGCATCTCAGCACTATCTAAAATGATCGAGATCTGCACTGTTTTGGACTTCTTCACTTTCTTAAATATGAGGCTATAGTGTAGGCTCATACACATTTATAGAAAGACATGGAAGACAATTTTATATACTACTTTTTACTGTGACAACACACTAACTATAAACTGTCACCTAAGTTAGATGTGAAAATGTCCATTTGTGACATTCCATCATGATTCCTAAGTTCTAGATTTTGGAGTATCTCATTTCCAGGTCAGGGATGCCCAACCTGTCCAAAGAACTGAAAGCACTTGAAATGCCTAGTAAGAACACATAAGTGGTAGTTATCTCATTTCACTGACTCAAAGACGTTATCAATTAAACAGTCATACCTTCCACTAGATAGGTATTTCCTTTTAGGAGGTCTCTGCCGAGCACTTTCAACAATATACTGAAATAGAGAAATCAGTCAAACACTGTGTATTCAGCTTTTATATGAGCAACTATAAGTATACTGTACATCTGCAACAGGTTAGGCTGAAAAACCCATTTAGTCTCTTAGGCTCTGTCATGCATGAACTTATACCTTGTATACAGGTCAGAAACAAAATTTAAATCCCAGTAGGACTCAACCTAGTATTTCAGTACGGAAATTGCAATTCCACAGGATGAATATATTCTAAACGTTTTATAGCTAAATTTATTTTTAAATTGGACATCAGACTGCAATGACCCATATTTTAAGATAGTTTAGAGAAACTTATCAGGATAGAAAAACAATTTTAGAATTCTATGGTCAGTTATAATTAGTCATGTCTCACCTCTGCACGATCCAAAGCTTGTTCTAGAGCTTGCTGCTGTAAAAATCAAATAGTATATTTGGCAATATTAGTTATTTTCAGAAAAAAATTAATAAATATTTAACACTCATCACTAAGTGCTTGTTTCATTTTCTGAAACAAGGACAATGCTTTATTCCTCTTCTTTATTTCTCTCCTCTATCCTCCAATGCATTCCTGTTTTTTTGTTTTGTTTTGTTTTTTATGACTGTTTTGGGCACTTGATCATTAAGTATCTAAAATGCTAAAATGGCATCAGCAGAACCAGGAGTTTGACATGCTTATACCATGCAAATCCTAAGGTATATCATTAATATGTATGAATAAAAAGTAAGAATCCCACGTGACAATTTCCACTTTTTTCTAACAGGGTAGATATAAACAGGAAAGCCCTCCAGAGCAGGAAGATGATGCACATCACCATCTTTATTCACTGAGGTGGGTTAGAGATGGGGCTACACCCTTAGCTCACTTTGTAGCCCAGGCTACAGGGATCCTTTGACCCAAGTATCCCAAGTACTGGGATTACAGGCGTGACAAACTAAACCTGCTTACATTTATTCATTTTAAAGCATGCAAGTGAAGGAGTTTGGGAAAACAGTTAAGTGCCTCATGAAGAACAGAGTTCAATGTCCAGAATCTGCAGAAGCAAGCTAGACTGGCTGACACCCAGCAGGGATCCCAGTGATGGGAAGTAGACCTCAAGGGCCAGCCTGGCCTACTCAGCCAGTTCTAGACCTAAGGGACTGTCTGAAAATAAAAGGTGGACAGAGCTTGAGGAGAAACACTGACGTTATTCTCATTTCCTTACCAAACATACATACCCACATGTGCAGAACATGCACACACAAAAAAGATGTAAGAGGAAATATAAAACACAAGAAACCCAACCCTTCCCAAATAATTTGCATTTATATCAATCTCCTTACCAAAGATTCAGAAAAATGGAAAAGCAGAATTAACTTTTAACACGTTAATCTGTGTGATTCAGATGTGATAATCCTACCACTGAATTGACAAGACATCAGCTAGATATTTTATAGAGAAAATTTTAACATGACTGCCAAGTCATTTGAGTGTTTCTATACACTATTATTTTTATGGAGCTAAAGGAAGAGAATACTGTAAAATACAAATTTTAGTATGCTTTGTTACAGCTTACCATTGTGTAAGCTGCATAAGATACAGATCCAAAAAGAAGATAAAACTCAGATGTGTTGCAGAAGTGGGGTGGAAATCATGTCTTTCTTACATACTGCAGAAAACAAAAATGTAAGACTGTTAGCATAAAAAGAAAGACTACCATTATCAGGAAAATTACTCAACGTACACACATTTCTAACATGCTTTGAAAACAAACAAGAAAATGCCCTAAACCTACCCACACGCTGGTGCAAAGCAGCTCTCACTAAGGAGGGCAAACAGTCTCGAAGTTCAAATCACTAACCCCACCACCCAAATGTAGCACACTGAGAAAACTGTCTTCGAAAAGTGTTTTCCAGCATCCCTCCAGCCCTCTTTTCCTGCAGATTCTATGACCTGCCCACTGGCTTTGACTGCTATACAGGTCACTTTACAAATCAGTTTTTAATCACACCTGATGGCAAAACCAAAATCCAAATACCTCTTATTCCCCCAAATGCCCAGGCTGCATTTCCCAGCTGCTCTGACCCTTTTCCTTAAGAAAAGGAGACACACTCCTGAAGAACCTTTCCTCTAGTGCAGGAGTTCTCATCCAGCTTTAAGATGGATGTCCATGCCCCAGTCTCTGGACTCTGGTCAAAGTTTGGAATGGGGTAAGGGCCCAGAAATGAGAAGAAGCCACAGGGGAACTCTGCATACCAGAAGTGATACATTGTGCTCTGAAAATAACAAAGGCTGTTTTACTACTGTTCTTCACCTATCAGTTTGTACTTGCTGCCACAGATCTACATGACTCTGATAAAGTGCACATTCCAGTGATGAAAAACAAGATTTCCTATGCCAAACTCTTTTTTGGAGAGAAGGACCCCAAAGCTTAAGCTAGTACAGGCTAAAGAAATATTATCTGGCAATATTAATTTTCAAAAGCCTAAATGTATAGATTCCAGGAATAATCTTTTTAAGAATGGCATTAATCCTGTCTTTGAATTGCTAGAGGAAATATAAGCTGAATTGACATGAAATCTTTCTGATCACTAAATCTAAATATTCAGCTATAGTATGTACTTACAAGTACAATTTGGTAACTCTAATCACAGTTTCTTTTTTACTAAATTACAAGGGAAGTGTATTTTAAAACTTTTATTGCAATGAAGAACGAACATATACTTCGGGTTATCTGTTACATTCTGCTTGTAAATATAATCTACAAGAACCCGTGTGAAAACTATTGTAAACATTATCGATATCTCTATTTTACAGAGAACTCACTGCAAGCGACTCCCCCAAGTATCACAGACCTACGAAGAAGACATTCTGTCCCTTCTCAATGTGTAACCTTGGGTTCCACTGCTCCAGCCTTCAGGCCACTCTCACCTGCACCCATGGGTTTTGTTTTTTTTCTTTCTTTCTTCGAGACAGGGTTTCTCTGTGAAACAGTCCCGGCTAACCTGGAACTCACAGATCTCCGCTTGCTTCTGCCTCCCAAATGCTGGCATCAAGGGCGTGCACCACCACTGCCCAGAGCACCCATGGTTTTTTATGCAAGGCGTACGAATTGAGTTGATGAGAACACTCAACGTATTTCTTTTCCTAATTTTACGTGAAGTTTATACCAACCACAGTCCCCGGACTCAATCTAACTTAAGTCTGTACTCATCACCGTTTTCTTGCACTTGGCGTCCTCACTAGGGACTCTGATGGCGATAAAAGATGGCTTCCAGGGTAGCCATCAGCTACACTGATTTCCCGGGTGTCAACTTGGGTCTCAACTGCAGATTTTTTTTTTTTTTGAACCCAGGCTTTGCCCTCAGAACGCCGACTCCACAGAGAAGCCACCGGCCTTCGTTCAATAGCTACCCAGGACCCCGGCCCCCGAAGAAGCGCTCTGCCAACCCCGCAGCAGTCCCCAGAAATACCTGCGGCGGAGCCCAGGGGACCAGCGATTACTAAAGCGCAGGCGGAGCGGCCCGAGAGGTGCCGAGGGGCGTTCACGCAGGACGGCCGCCGCGGTGCCCGCCCAAGCCGGGGACTCTCCGAGTGCAGATCCACCTCCGGCTCCGTCACCTCCGATCCGGGCCGCTCCCGGACACCTGACCTACACCCCCAGCCAGGGCGACCCGCCCACCGAAGCCGCCGGCCGCGGCCCCCAGCCTCAGACTCCGCCACAGGCCTGTTGCAACGCCCACCCAACCCTCCAACCGCCACTTCCGGCGGCCGCGCTTCCGATTGGCGAGTTGAGAGTGGAGGGGGCGGGGCTTGAGGCGGGGCAAGGCTCGACACAACACTCACCTGCACCTCCCACAGCGAGTTCCGGCGGCCGCTCTTCTGATTGGCGGACTGAGCGGGGTGGGCGGAGTTTGGAGGCGGGGCGGTGGCCGGAAGGGGCTGGGAGCGCCGCGGAGAGCCGCGGGCTTTCACTGACTTTAGAGCTTCTGTTGTGGGCGGGAACCTGGAGCGAGTTCTCGGGAGTGTTTGAGAGGCACGGGAGGGCATGGGTTTACCTTTGGGGGTGCTGGCGAATTCCTTAGTCTTTTTTACACCTATTTGGGGTGTGTGTGTGTGTGTGTATGCATGCAGCGCATGTGGAGGTCACCGAACAACTTGGGGGAGCCAGTTTGCTCCTTCACTGGTTTACACCTATATGTGTGTGTGTTCGCATGTGTGCGTGTGCATGCAGCTACATGTGGAGGTCACCGAACAACTTGCAAGAGTCGGTTTTCTCCTTCACTGGTTTACACCTATGTGTGTGTGTGTTCGCATGTGTGCGTGTGCATGCAGCTACATGTGGAGGTCACCGAACAACTTGCAGGGGTCGGTTTTCTCCTTCACCGCCGTTTGGCGGCAACCGCGTTTATCAGCTAATCAGCTCCTAACACCAGTTTTATTTTAACCACCCCAGAATTGAGATCTGAAAATCTAGAAAGGGCACAGTTGGAGCACATTGAAATACTCAGTGGTAATTCTACACCTTGAAGCACATTGGTTCATTGAGGATTTTTTTTTTTTAAACGGAGGTAACATGCCCAGGGCAGTACATGAATTGTTTTAAGATGTTCAGTTCACAGGCACTTTAAATATTTCACTATGCCACCACATCTAATTTCAAAACATTTTTGTTGACTTCACCTTGCAGTGTAACAAGGAATTAGAAGTTCTTTGGGGGGACTAGCGAGATGGTTCAGTGGGTAATGGTGCTTGCTGTGTGGTTTGGTGATCTGATTTGATCCTGGAATGCATACAATGTTAATAGAGAACCCACCCTCGCAAGTTGTCCTCTGACCTACTCACACACAAACACAAATAAATGTAATTTCAAAAAAGCAGAAGCGGTGTTGACTAAAAGCAGTGATAGTGACTTGGACCTGCATATGTTAAGTGGGTCGTGATAAAGTTTGGCAGCTGCCTCAATCTCCTACCTTTTCACCATTATATTTGTTTGTGGGGATCCCCCCGCCCCCCGCCAGTATTGGGCCTCTGCCCTAAGACTCTACTACCAGTAACATGTGCCCATACTTAATTTAGGTTTGTGGCTAAGATTCCATTGTATATACAGATAGCATGATTTTATCCGCAATCTATTGGTGGGCATTTGGGTTGTCTTCTGCCTTCATGCTACTGTGTTAACGCTGCTAGAAACACTTATGTACAAATATTTGAGTCTCTGCACTACTGGAGTCAAACGTTTGGCTCAGCTAGAACTCCGGAGACAGACTTTGTAGAAGAGTTTTATTCAAAGCTAGCCCTTGGCTGGCATGGTGACTCATGCCTGTAACCCCAGCATTCTGGAGGCTGAGGCAGGAGAACAGCTACAAACCTAAGGCCTATGTGTTATGTAATGTCTTGACTGGGCTGAATTACAGAGCAAGACACTGTCTCCAAAACAAACCACCAGCAAAAAACCACACCCAAAGACAGATATGTGTCTCCAGGGGATTTTGTCCCTGACTCTAGGGGCCTTGTGTCAGAGATCAAACAGCCTAGTTTTGAAGCAGAAGCAGAACAGCAGCCGGGTGGGGGTGATGGTGGTGGTGATGGTGGTGGTGGTGGTGGTGGTGGTGGTGGTGGTGGTGGTGGTGGTGGTGGTGGTGGTGCACGCCTTTAATCCCAGCACTCGGGAGGCAGAGCCAGGCGGATCTCTGTGAGTTTGAGGCCAGCCTGGGCTACCAAGTGAGTTCTAGGAAAGGCACAAAGGTACACAGAGAATCCCTGTCTCGAAAAACAAAAAGAAAAAAAAAAAGACCACTACATCACAGACAGAGTAGCTGGAAATGGAGATGTTAGCAGACTATTGTACTGGTAATCACAACAAACATGCCTATTTTATTCTGTGAGTGAGGATTTCAGTCCCGCTTTTTCTGGAAAGTGAGGGGACCGACCCTTAGTGTCCTTGTACCACTTTGCTCATGTTTCACAGTGTACCAGTGCTCCACCTGGACTGAGCTAGTGTTGCAGTAAAGATACACCAAGGCTCCAGCATGATCATTACTATTATACATGTAGCTTTGGTTGACCTGGAACTTGCTGTAGAGACCAGACTGGCCTCGAACCCACAGAAATCCATCTGCCTCTGCCTCCTGAGTGCTGGATTAAAGGTGAGGACTACACATTGAGTTTTTAAAGAAGAGCAGTATCTAACAGTATCAGAAAGAAGTTCTAACAGAGACCCACGTCTCTGGCCTGAGGGTGCTTGTGATGGAAGTTTCTCTTCAGAGGCCTTGCTGCCTTGAGTGCCCACACGTTAGTGGGTTCTTAGTTTTGGAGTTAAAGGCTCGGTTTCCCAGCTCTAGCCTGGGTAAATGCTGCTTTCTTGAGTTTGATTTTCTTCCTTGTTCCTTAAGTCTTGTCTCTCTATTGCCCTCCTTATTACTGAGTTCAAGCCATTCTTCTCAGCACACATGGGAAAGAAAGGCTGGAAGAGGTAGTTACAGTATTACGTTGATGTGAATTGAAGATTGTCTGGATGCCTCGATGATGGGATGTGGACATTTTGCCCTTCACCTAGCCAGGGTCATGCCAGGAAAAGCCTATGCACTGGCACCAGGGCTTGAGGGGCTGTAGTCCAGAAACTGGCACTTGGCATCCCCCCATATGTATGTGCTCAAATGTTCCAGACACTGAGATGTGAGGTGCTTTGGTTGCTGTCCCAGAACGTACCTTGCCAAGGGAGAACTTGAGATATTCTGAGCGCCCTGCAGTTCTACCATCTGACGCTCTTTACTGGTTGATTTTCCGCTTCTCCATTTGAGAGGTGTAAAAAGAGCTGTGCAGTTAATAAACTTGGTGCCCTGGGTCATCACCCCTTGTAGCCCTCCTGACGCCAGCTTTTGATTCTTTCCATTTGTTACCTCTTCATTTCTCTTTCATACTTGATCTTTTTCTTGGGACCCTGTCTGGATTCCTGATAAGGCTGGTCCAGGTCATGTGTGGCTACCAGGTGGTAACAGAAAGAGTAGATGGACAAGACCTTCTTTCCCGCCTGTTTCCTCCTTGTGAGATGCCCTCCACACTTCATGGACCTAGATCATCTTGGATCCTCTCGGTTAAGTACTTTTGCTGAGCCTCTGATGTCCGCAAAAAAAAAAGCTCTTCATCATTGATATTGTCGTAGAGTATCCACCAGAGAAAACTTCTCAGACACAGGGTTAAGCTGATAGAAAGCCTTTATTAGCCGGCCAGTGACTACACCAGGTGTTCAGGATCCCAGGGTAACCCCAGCTTTTCTCAAGGTGAACTTTTAAGCCCAGAAACCATATCCTGGGTTGATATACTTCAGTTAACAAGAACAGTTGGCCAGAAGTGAAACCACAGGAGTCAAAAGCAAGGTTAGTACATCGAGAGGCTTTCCCAGAGCCACTGACTTTGGTGGATTAAGTCTCTGTCCTCGCTTTTGGCAGGCGGTGGTGTCTACATGCTGAGTTTTGTGGCCTGAAGGGTACTTCTACCATTGTGTCAGTTGTGCTAAAGTGGTGGGTGCCTGCTGAGGTCTGGGTTCCTGTTGCAGTAGGACGTGGAGGCCCCGTCTACTCTGTTCCACCCGTGGTTCCTGACAGTCTTCCACAGCTGCTTTACCTTGTCAGGAACTTACTTTTCCATTGTGACTTTCTAGACAGGATCTCCCAGGGTGTCCTCCAACTTGCTATGTAGCTGAACACGCCCTCGGACTCCCGATCCCCCTGCCTCCAGCTCCCAAGTTGCTGTCATTTCAGATATTTGCCATCACCCCTGGCCTCAGAGTTGATATATTTGTTTAAATCAACAAGTTCAAATGGTTTCACGGGTATAAATAAAACTGAAGTTTACTGATTGCTTTGCATTAGGAAAGTTACAATGTCATTTTCAATGTGGTGGTTTGAAAGAAAATGGCCCCCAAAGAAGGTGGCGCTATTAGGAGGTATGGCCTTGCTGGAGGAAGTGTGTCACTGTGTGGTGGGCTTTGAGGTCTCCTTTGCTCAAGCTATGCTCTCAGTGTGGTAAAGAGTTTACTTCCTGTTGCCTGTAGATCAAGAACTCTCAGCTTCTTCTCAGCACTATGTCGGCTTGCATGCCCACCATGCTTCTTGCCATGAAAACAATGGACTAAACCTCTGAAACTGTAAGCCAGCTGAATTAAATTTCCTTTATAAGAATTGCCATGGTCATGATGTCTCTTCACAGCAACAGAAACGCTAAGACAGTGACATTAAAATTATTTACTAGATTCAGGTATTAATTCTGTTTAGCCACTAGAGGTCAGAACTTCACTTAAAAATAAGTATTACACTAGTTTTCATAACAGATTTAACTTTTGGCTTATGAAGAGTTGACACAAAAATTGTTTTTTGATTGTTCCATGTATTTATCAGAGTTCTCTAGAACATAACTTAATGAATCTCTCTCTCTCTCTCTCTCTCTCTCTCTCTCTCTCTCTCTCTCTCTCTCTCTACACACACACACACACACACACACACACACACACACACACATATATATATAAAGGGAATTTATTAGAATGACTTACAGGCTGTAGTCCAGCTAATCCAACAATGGCTGCTTATGAATGGAAGGTCTAAGAATCCAGAAGTTGTTCACGAAGCTGGATGTCTCAGTTGGTCTTCAGTATTCGATGGAATCTTGAAGAAGTAGGCTCTAATGCCAGTTAAGGGATGGACTTGCTTGCAAGGCAAATGCATTCAGGCAAAGCAAAAGCCTCCAGCAGGTGTGGCCCAGGTTAGAGGTGGGCTTTCCCAGGTCAAAAGATCCGAATTAAAGGTGTGTCTTCCTACCTCAAAGATCCAGATTTGAAGTGGATCTTCCCACTTCAGATTAAGCAAAAATCTTTCACAAGCGTGTCCTCCATTTGGGGGTTTTAGTTAATCCCAGATGTTGTTGTGGACTATTAGTTTAAGATGTGTTACATTCATTTATGCTTAAGAATTTTTGTTTAATGATGCAAAGATGTGTTGCATTCTTTTATGCTGCACTTGTTTAACTCGTCTCAGTAGTAAAGAGCTGAATGGCCAAAAGCTTGGCAGGAGAGAGAAATAGGTGGGGCTAGCAGGCAGGGGGAATAAATAGGAGAAATCTAGGGAAGGGGGAGAAGTGAGAAAAGGAGGAGGACACCAGAAGACACCAGCCACACAGCCACACAGCCAGCCACGGAGTAAGAAGGAAAGACATACAGCATGAAGAAAGGTAAAAAGCCCAGAGGCAAAATATAGTTAGAGAGAAACAGGATAATTTAAGTTAAAAAAGCTGGCTAGAAACAAGCCAACCCAAGGCTGGGCATTCATAAGTAAGAATAAGTCTCTGTGTATTTATTTGGGAGTTGGGTGGCAGGTCCCCAAAGAGTAAAAAAAAGAAAAAAAAAAAATCCAACTACAGGATGTAGTCCCGTTGACAATCAAGAATAGATATTGTATTCTGAGGATTTTAGTATATGTGCTGCTGAAGTGAGCACTGTATTCTGAGGATTTTGAGACCTCACACATGCTGGGCAAGTGCCCTGCCATGGATTGTTTGCCCAGCCCTGTTTTAGATTGTTTTGAGGTGGGGTCTTGCCCAGTTAACCAGGATGACCCTGAACTTACTTTGTAATGCAGACAATGCTTCAGCCTCCCAATGACTATGACTGCAGGTCTGTACCACACTGGCCTTGAACTTCTGGTTATGCTTCCTCAACCTCCAGAATATTTGGTGTAACACGAACTGCTAAATGGTCTTTTTATAAAAAACCCAGAACCTGATATTGGGGTGAATGCTGAAAGACCAGAGAGGCAAAGGAACAAGCCACCTCTTACCTCTAGGACTCCTTAGCCTGAGAAGCTCTCCTCAGCTGAAAGACTTCTAGCCGAATAAGCTTCCTCAGGTGAAAAGGCTTTAGTTCCAGTCTCCTCACACCTTATATACTGTTCTCTGCCCACCATATCACTTCCTTCTTAGTGCTGGGATTAAAGGCGTGTAACTTCCCAAGCAAAGGCATGAGATCTCAAGTGCTGGGATTAAAGATGTGTGCCACCACTGCCTGGCTCTGTTTTTTTTCTCCTAGACTGAGTCAATCTCATGTAGTCCAGGGTGGCTTTGAACTCACAGAGATCCAGATGGATCTCTGCTTCCGAGTGCTAGGATTAAAGGTGTGTGCCATCGCTGTCTGGCCTTTATGCCAGTGGCTTGTTCTGTTCTCTGATCTTCAGGTAAATTTTATTAGTGTACACACAATATATCACCACATTTGGGGCTGCCAATGTGTGTGCCTGGCCCCAGGGGCACTCTTATAGATTATCAGTTTTGGCCAGGGTATAGTGGCACACACTTTTAAACCCCAGCACTTCAGAGTTGAAGTCAGGAGGATCAGGAGTTCAAGGGAGTCTTGGCTATACAGCAAGTTCCAGGCTAGCCTGCACAGCACAAGAGATCCTGCCCAACTCAAAAAAACAACCTTATATCACATATTTTTTCTAGTATTGGAGATTGAACCTAAGGCCTACTATCTATAAGCAGATCTACCACTGAGCTATATTCACAGTCTTTTTTTAAGTAATTAATTTTTGTGACTCTGTAGTCAGGCTAACCCAGAATTCATAAGCCTGCAGTCCCAGCCTCCTAAGTGCTAGGATCTGACATGCATGCCCACTTATCTACCTCCTTTGGTATATTTGATTATTGACAAATGATCCAACATCACAATTTGTTAAGCAAATCATTTTGTTTAAACATAAAAACAGCTACCGGAATAGTTAGTTGAATTAGCAAATATTTCCTCCCTCTTTTGCTAGGTTCTCTTGTCTTCCAAAATAAAAATCAATATTTTCTATTTTGATCACCTTTCAGAAAAAGCTCAAAATTCTACAATGAGGTGTTATATAAACATATGAAATTTACAGAACATTAGGGGTTTTGTTTATTTTGCCTTTTGAGACAGCCTTACTATTTATTCTAGGATGGTCTCAGACTCAGGATCTTCTCTCCTCAGTCTCTTAGAGCTGCTGTTACAAGCACACAGCACTACACTCGGTGCTTACACAGTGTGAAGCACTCCGACAGGAATCTATTAATTTTGCTTCTATAATTTATTCAGTAAGCATCCACATAGCACTGGAAATCGTCTTGCAGAGCTGAGGATGATAGGCAGGTTTCAGCACTCAGGAGGCAGAGGCAGTGAGATCTCTGAGTTTGAGGACAGTCTGGTCTGCATAGTGAATTCCAGACCAGCCAGGTCTACATGGTAAGACTCTGTTTCAAAATAAAAATAAAAATTAAAAAGAAAGAAGGAGATCAAGTGGGGTTATATTTTGCCAGCGGTGAGGGAACATCCAAAAGAAAATCTTTGCTCTCGTTTAGTAGGGTATTAGAGGGTGACTGCTAAGAGTAAACTACAGTGGGGAGCAAAATAGCCTGTCAGGAGCACTTGGAGTGATGGATGAATAAACACTTTGGCATGTTTGTATTTGGGCTGGGGAATATTTTAAGCACCTGGACTTTAGTTAATCCTGTTTCCCAAAGCAGTAATGTTCTCCATATTAGCATAGCTACCCAAGGAAGCCAAACAGAGATGGGCTGCCAATGATGGAGGCTGAGTCAGATGTTTTCTGTGTCAGAGCTTCAGATTAAACAACTGTGTTGGGATTTAAACAGCATATATTTCCTCTTTAAATTTCCCCACACAGAAAGAATTAATATGAACATGGGAAATGGACTGAAAGTTACAAAATCTACCTTGGTGAGCTCTGTAAGAAAAAGGATCTTTATGAGGTGAATAAGGCCATATTGAATGCTAAAATTGGCTCTCAAAAGGCTCTTGTAAAACTTTGAAACTTGTAACACGGGCCTGTTTAAGATAGCCTCTGGATTTCTTAAAAAGTGGACGATCAGTATCAGATCAACCTTATGGCTCTTCAGTTCTAGTTAAATTGTTCCCTATATCATGCTAGGAAATTGCTATTAACATTCCCATGTCTTGGGTTCACACATTCCTCTTAGGTTGGAAGTCACTCTCCTGTTCTCTGTATAACGTCACCATGGTTACAGGTCCAGTTTTCCTTCACAGAGTGCCATAGTAGATTAAAGGCTTGTGGGCCACTCTTTTCCTTGGACATATATTTACCGAGTTTGGGTACATTTTAAAAGCATGATTCTCCATATCCTGGACTAGTTGGTAAACATCTAAAGGTAGAGCCCAAGCCTGACCTTCCTTCTCTGCCTGTTTTACAGACATCTGGAACTCTGACACAGGAGTATCCTTCATCTAGAGTTCTTGGGGCTAGAGACAGGCTCTCTCTGTGCAGCCCTGGCTAGCCTAGAACTCACTATGTAGGCCAGGATGGCCTCAACCTCACAGAGATCTGCTTGTCTTTGCTTCCAAAGTGCTAAGGTTAAAAGGCACTCACCACCATACTTGGCCCTCAGATAAGTTTGACTCACTTCTTAGTTACCATGATACCCAGGGTTAGCATTTTCTGCCATTATTACATAACCACACAAAGACAAGAATTACTAAATGGTTGGTGATGACTTGTAAATTGCCATCAAAATTTCACCTTCTCCATAGTTCAGTTAGTTTTCATAGAGAGATGCTGTGTTGATAGAATTGTCACAAGAAGACAGAATCCTAGTTCTTAGCATGTGGCTGAATCAAACATAGTAGGATGCATATTTTCAGGGATATTTTGAGCAAGAATCTGGAAAATGTTTTCTAGGTTCCCTGTCCAACATAAATCACCTATTCAGTGAACTCGAAGGATGCTGCACTTGCGATTGTGGAATGGATCTTTCAGTTGATCAGCTCATCACTTACCGCTGCTTTTCTGCTTTTTAAGTCTTTAAAGGGGATTTGGAAATCCACTGCATTCTATCCGACCTTTCTGTTGGTGGCTTCTACTCTCCCTTCCTACACTTCAATTGCTTTTTTATCCAACGGTCACAGATTCAGCTGAGTAATCTCTCTTGGCATGTGTTTAAGTCACTTTATTTGTTCGCAGAAATGAAGTCACTGTCAGATGGAAGCATTTAGTGTGTTAACTAATAAATTGGAACAATGAATCCTAGAAAGCATTTTTATAAAAAAATTATCGAGTCACATAGCTTTCTCTTCTCCTTTATCATAAAAATCTCTCACAGGAATTACACTCTAACGATGTGGTTTCTTCATTTAATTCATTTATTTGTGAGGCCTGGTCTCACTATGTCAGCCAAGCTGTTCTGGAACTCCAGATCCTCCTGAGAGCTGGGTTTACAGGAAAGGCACTACCATAACAGCTAAGTCTTGCTTCTTGCTAGTGCCAAATTGAGGGCTAGGCTGAGGAGACTAATCAGGGCTCACCAACAGTCAGATGATAGCATGAGGTGAGCAAGTAGACAGTCCCAGATAGAGGACCGAGGACAGTGGAGTCCAGCACATTTTAGCATGTTATGAGGAAGCACACAGTGAAGAGCAGCTGAGCACACAGTGTGACTCTGTGAACGGACCCAAATGGTGAAGAAAGAAGTAGCAAGACACATGACAAGCACACCTGGCAAAGGACAAAGACCAGCCTTGCTGGAAATGGCAAAACGCAGATGGGATAAATTATAGGTGGCGATAGGTGGTATGTTACCATCCTGTAAGTTCAGG
Organism: Peromyscus maniculatus bairdii; assembly: GCF_049852395.1. NCBI lineage: Eukaryota > Metazoa > Chordata > Mammalia > Rodentia > Cricetidae > Peromyscus > Peromyscus maniculatus. The sequence continues at coordinate 37,242,350 of NC_134857.1, read as the reverse complement.
CCATTGACTACAATACACTTTCACAAAAGAACAAGAAGATGATGTCAACTCGCTGCTGGTGCACACCTGTAATCACAAAAGTAAAAGCAGAGGAAGGTCAGGAGTTAATTGTCGTCATACTTAGCCACCAAGTAATTCAAGGCCAGCCCTTGCAACAAAGACTTTATTTCAAGTAAACCATCAGGCAAAAACCAAGCAAACTGATGAGTGATGCACAAAGACACATGGTGGCCTTGACTCTCTACCGGAGCCAGGCTTTTCACACTATATGGCCACACCTCTCCATTTAGTTGAAGACCCAGAGCTACCCCTCACCTCCAATGTTAACTATGACCCTGGGGACCGAGCCCATCCCAAGCCTTGTATATACTAGGGAAGCCTTCTGCTCTTGAGCCACACCCCCACCCGTATTTCTTAACATTTTTATTTTGAGGCAGAGCCTTGTTAAGTTTCCTACACTGGCCTTCAATTTCCTCTGCAACCCAGTCCCTCCCACATCCCATCGGTTGGCACTTGCTTGGCACATGCTGAGAGCCTAGCTTCAACCCCCAAGCCTTGAATTAAAACAGCAAAATGTAAAAGGCCACCACTTTTTTTCATAATTGGGAATCCTGTTGAAGTTATTTAGTTACAGAAAGGAAGGAAGGAAGGAAAGAAGGAAGGAAGGAAGGAAGGAAGGAAGGAAGGAAGGAAGGAAGGAAGGAAGGAAGGAAGGAAATTTCCCCTTCTCCTTAAGTGAATGAGGAATCAATGTGTGGGAATGGAGGTGGACTGGTTAGGAGTCTTTACAACAGGTGACTGCTACCTAGTTTGAAATGGTTCAGGCAAAAGAGAATTAACTGGTTTACATTCATGAAAAGCCCAGGATTGCTGCTTCAGGGATGGCTCTAACCAGACACTAAACTGATGTTGCCGGTGATTTGGTCTCTCCCTTTCCATCTATTGACTCTTCTTTTTTGTTGGCTTAATTTTTCTTCCAGGTTTCCTTTGAAATTATAGGAAAGATGGTCCAAGTACACTAAGATCAAAAATTGCCTGCCCCTGCCCCCCCACTCTGTCTTTTCCCCCTCCAAATAATACATATCAGAGTAGTCTTGCTTATTGCATGTACTTTTCCTGGAGTAATCACCTGGTCACCGAGCCTGAGGAATGGGAGGAGCTGATGGGCAAACCTGAGTCTTGTGCCTGTCGTTAGGGTATGGGGGTTGGTGTCTGATGATTCCGGTCCTCACTGAATTACATGGGATGGAAAGAATAGGGCTTTTGAGAAGCTGGGAAAGGCTAATTTCAATCATGGGAGGGCTTCTAGTTCCTGGTAACATAGTGGTAGTTAGAAGATAGAGGAAGAAAGGATCTTATTAATAGAACTTGGGGAAGGTTCAGGACCACCAAGGAGTGAGCCAAAGCTTTAAGGAAGGCCAAAGTCTAGTTTTGTAATTTCCCTGGACGGCAGGTCTCTGGGAAGATCAGAGCTCAGAGTGATTGGGAAGTTATTGATTGTTTAGTTCTGTGTCCCAAATACTGGGCCTGACTCAAAGGGACAAAACATCTGGCTAGCCTGGGATAAGATTAAGAAATTATGTGTATAATATGTTCATGTGAGTGCAGGTGTTCCAGGGAACTGGTGGTGTCAGATTCCCCTGGAGATACGAGATATCCAATGTGAGTACTGGGATGTGAACTCATGTCCTTTGCAAGAGCAGTACACACTCTTAACCACTGAGCCATCCCTCCAGCCCAAGGATTCTTAAGACTTTGTCTTGTTATGTATCCCAAGATTGACCTAGAAGTGCAACCTTCTTGTCTCAGCCATGGGAATGCTGGAAGTTCATGCAGCATGCCTGGCCTTATCTATGAATACATTATTTGTCTTCTGATTTTGATGAAATATAAAGAATGAGAAGAGCCCGATGATGGGATCCGGAGGGAAACAAAAATGAAAGGGACCAGAGGAGAAAGAGAAGCCAGCAGAAGGAGGAGGGATGGCCAGAAAGACAGTAGAAAAGACAGGTTGCTCCTCAGAAGCTTCAAGTCAAGTACATTTGCATCAGAAAGACATTAAATGGGAGGACTCTGGATCATCGAATACCACAGATTCTGCAATCTCTTAATGAAGACTATGTGTTGAGCTGGGCTTGGTAGTCATAGTTTATAATCCCAGTATTTAAGAGGTAAAGACAGAAAGGTCAGGAGTTCAAGACCAGCCTGATCTACAGAGTGAGACGCTGTTTCAGGAAAGAAGAAAAAAATATATATATTATGAGCTCTACCTTAAAGAACAACATAATCTACAAGAGAACCATGTCTTCCTGTTTCTCAGGTACTCACTGCTCACAGTTGGAAACCAACACCTCTACCCTCATCAGAAGTATCCACATGGGAGCAACCTTTTACTCTCTTTATCACTGTCTTGGTTTCTTTTCCAAGATGTGCTGCTGTGATAAAAATGACAAAAACAACTTTTTTCTTTGTTTGAGAGAAAGGGTTTATTATGGGTCACAGTTCAAGAGTATAGTGTGCTGTGGTGGGGAAGCTAAGGCAATAGGAACTTGAAACAGTTGGTGATATCACAACCAGAATCAAGAAACAGCAGCGAATGCATGCTGCTGCTCAGCTCTGTCTTCATTTATACAGTCCACAGTTCTTGTAGGGAATGGTGCCACCAACAGTGGGTTCGTCCTTCCCCATCAGTTAACAAAATCAAGATAATCTTAATAATCCCTCACTCATGTCCAGAGGCCTATCTCCCAGACAATTCTAGAGTCTTTCCAGTTGACAATGACAACCAACGCACACAGTTCTAACCCAGCTTCCCCCAGAACTGCATGTCTTAACTTGTCAGCTGTAACTGGCACTAACCTTTGGGGAGGTTGAGTGTATAGTTCAGCCTTTGATATTCGATATTCTCTCCCTGTCCCTCTTCTTTCTCCTCTCCTTAACCACTCTCTCTCCTTTCCTTTCTCCTCCCTTCCTCCCACCCTCTTCCTGCCTCTTCTGTATTGATTAGCCATCCATTTTGTTTGACTTGAATAATAACTTCAACCTTGTTTAACATTAAATCAATACAAAGTTAGAATAAACATTGACTTTGGCTTTAAGAATTCCAAGTGTTAAGAATGGTATTTACCATCTCATTCCAGATGAGGAAAATTAAAGAAATGTAACTTTATCTATAATCCTCTAGTGTTATAACCTATAGCAAGACTTTGTAACCTCAAGACTTATTCAAATGTTTGTTGTAAGAAATTGTCTTAGCTCACTAAAGTTATATATTTTATTTGCCATAGGAAATTGGATTTGCTCACCAGCTTTGTGATAATTAACCACTGACCATGTCCTCATTGATTTTTCTCTAAACTCAACCTTATCTACAATTAAGCTTTGTAAATTCTCTAGATAGGAAATTATCTTGGATTCTTAGTCTAGAGTTTTCTCTTTGTTGGGAGTGTAGCAAAGACAGATGGAGACACCATCTTGTGGTGATATTTTATTTGTGCACCCCAATAAAGCTTATCTGAAGATCAGAGGAAAAAGCCAGCCATGATATTAAACACAGAAGTCAGGCAATGGTAGCATATGTCTTTTATCCTAGCATTTGAGAGGCAGAGATTCATTCAGATCTCTGTGAGTTCAAGGCCACAATGGGAGCAGAACCAGGCATGGTGGCACATGCCTTTAATTCCCAGCAGTAGTTAACCATAGAGGTCTGGAGGTCTATATAGATAGACAGGAAGTGATAGAGCTGGGCAGAAAGAGGAAGTGATAATAGAACACGTGTCTCTATGTAATTACTACAATGTGATTAAAACACGCAAAAAGTGGTTCTGCTTTCGTTTAGTAGATGATGAGTTCCTTGGTGTAAAAGAAATGGCCTGTGTGCCTCCCTGCATTTCCCCCTCCCTCCCTCTCTCCCTCCCTCCCTCCCTCCCTCCCTCCCTCCCTCCCTCCCTCCCTCCCTCCCTCCCTTCCTTCCTCCCTTCCTCCCTTCCTTTCTTTTGACAGGATTTTGCTAAATTTTCCAGGCGGACCTTGAACGGAGGATCTTCTTACATACTCCTCCTGAAGACCAGGGGTTAACAAATGGGGACTACATTTGACTTCATTTTCAGTTGTCATTTTAGGGATTGGTATACTCTCAATGAATGTTAACTGAAAAAGTAAAGTGAGTAAGCAGGTAAGAACAGTGCTGAACTCTTACGGCTGTGGACCAGCCCCAATTTTTATCTTTCTGCTTGTCTGGTTGTTAATAATCCACCTTTACAAAACTGTGCTAGTGTGGATAGTAAATTCTAGATTACCCTATGCAAAAGGATGCACATCTAAGAGGATAGTTTTCTTCAACAGACTCTATGGGAGGACATAATAATGATATGATAATAAATGATAACAGCAACACCATGATGATTCCTTAGTTATAAAATGAAACTAGTGAACTGTGATTCCTCCTCTTTCTTCTCATCTTCTTCGACAGGGTCTCACATAGCCCAAAGGGGCCTCAAACACCCTGTGTAGCCAAAGATGGCTGATCCTTCTCTTCCTGCCTCCACTTGCAAGTGTTAGGATCATAGGGATGCACTCTCACGCCCAGCCTTCTTTCTCTGATTTCTGTAGATGTGCATTCTAGATCACTAGGACTGTGATAGTGAAATAGCGCTGGGTGAGTCACTTAACAACTGACCTTTCATCGTCCTGGGTCCTGGAAGCTCCAGATAAAGAGGAATGTAGGCTTTGCTTCTGTTTCTCTTCTTGGCTGGCATACATGGACCTTCCTGCTGTGTTCTCATGTGATGTTTTCTCTGAAGGTGCATATCCCTGCACTTCTGCTTGCAAGGATCTCAGTGACACTGTGTTAGACCCTCCACCCTTATGACCTCACTTAACCCGATTAACTCCACCAAGTCCTTAAAAGCCCTGGCTCTAGCCAGCTTTATGGTGTCTACCTGCAATCTCAGCTTAGGAAGGACAATGGCAGGAGGATCAGGAGTCTGAGCCCAGGTTTAGATAAATACAGAGTTTGAGACCAATTTGGGCTAAAAGTGAGACCTTGTCTCTAAATAGAAGCCCCACTTGTGTTTAGGGATTCCACATGAATTTAGGGAGGACATTCTTTAGTCCACAACATATCTATATATAAATACACACTTTAATTTCTATGTCTATATACTTCAACATACACATATAATCATTTGAAAATAATATGATTATTAGCTTTCCATTTTTGGACAGCATAATATAAATGGGTAGTCAGACACATTTTAATCAATCTTTTACTTTCTGATTATTTTTTTAACCTTTGAAAGGACTTTCTTACTCTATAACAAACAAAATTTACTCACTCAAAATAATACCTAAAACTTCTAGACATTGCCTCAAGAGGTTCTTCTGGAGACCATGCTTTAGAGGTCTCCTCAAGCCCCCTTTTCCTATGAGTGAGGTCTCTTTAGAGACGAGAACACTTGGGAGTCACTGGGAGCCTGGGAATGTAGGGCCAAATATCTTTAAGCCTGACTGCAGGGCCTCTTTAGGTCTCCTGTGCATGTCTATTCTCCTCAGTGTCACCCCAGTCATCCAGACCCAAGGGGTACCAGAGAAGAGGACTGATGGTCTCTTAACTACCATGTTGTGACTCAGAACTGGGAGATCCTAGACCTCAATGACAATCTAATGGGCAATATAGAATAGATACAAACAGAACATGCGGTAATGACCCGGTTATTGACTTGGCTCTTTTCCTTTAGAATATTAAGACTAATGGTGAACATTATCATCTGTACTTTTGCTCCAGGCTCTGCAAATGTTTATGTTCAGCATTTATAATTCACCAGTCAGAATGCCCAATATCATTTGGTCCACACAGCAGCCCACTGATTGGTCCTATTTCTGCCCAATTTTACAGAATTGGATCATGGGACTAAGTCTCTTCTGCTCCACAGAAGCATAGTTGGCCTGGAGTGGAATGGAATTGCGACCACAGATATACTCTTAGCCCTTAGCCACAACCTCATGCTCCAGGACTACTGAAGCAATAAGTGTGATTCTCACTCATTTGGAAGGGAATAAAGACCTTGATGCATTAACCACAAATGGAGAGGCTATCTAAAGATAACACTCCTCTGGGAATCTACAATAGATGGTGCAGACTCTAAAATTTCCTTTTCTAGAAATGAGACTAATTCTAAGACCTGCTTGCACTGTTGTGTAGCTACACTGCTGTAAGTTGTGTCACTCCACAGTGGAAGGACGGGCAGCTCGCTCAGATGGGAGTTCCCACAGGTAGAGTGATATCAGTGGAGGAAATCTCCCCACAGCAGACTCCCTTCCTCTGCTTTTCTCATGTGGAGAATGACAGCCATGCCCAGATGGGTTTTCCTTATCAAAATGTGTCTCCATGTCACTATAAGCAGATGAAAACCATCTTGTATGGTTTGCTTTAAAAAAAAAAAAAAGGGTGTTGTCTCACTCTTCTCTACTTGTAAGACGTGTATACTTGCACTCCTGGCACTCAGGAGGCTGAGGCATAAGGATTGTGAATTTGAGGACAGCCTGGGCTACATAGAGTGAAACTGTCACTTTAAAAATGCAGTGGAGAGCTCAGGGTGTGTATGCACGCACACATGTGCATGTAGGTGTGCATGCACACATGTGCGTGTAGGTGTGCATGCACACATGTGCGTGTAGGTGTGCACGCACGCACATAATCCATATATGTGCAAACGTTGCTGGGTTGTGGAAATCGTATGTCTGAATGTCTGTTGTCATCTTGGCTAGGGAAAGCACCAAACTGGCTGCTCCATTCTCCATTACATCCCATTGCCTCTTTTCCCCTTTAGGCTTGAAAGGATACAGATACTATTCTGCAAATTCCTCTTTTTCCTCATTTAATTTCTGTATAGTTGATGACATGCCTGGATTTTTCCATTAATATTTTACATGTTTGGGGACAAGATGTTTTAAGTCCTATGATTCTCTTTGCCTAACAAGTTTCTAAATGATGTCACATGTTGGAAATGAGAGCTGAGATTTAAAACGTGGCAGTTGAAACTTGGATGCAGTCTGGGTTTCTACTGTTCCTTGGAATCGCTCAGCATGACTTCTTAATGGGTGGAGAACCCTTTCTCTTTTGGGTAGTTCCTAGGGACTTAAAAACTGGAAATCAGAGAAACACAGAAGATGATGGGACGCATTTGAAAACCGTATCTTTATTTGATTTTTATTTCATTTTATTTCTATATGTCTACATGTGTGCCATGGGAAGCGGTAGGTATATATTAAGAAGGTTTTTTTCCACATATACAACATGCGTACTTTAAAAAAACTATTGGCAGCTTCATGGCTATTGTCACTCAAAGCCTTGAATTTGTGGATTTTTTTTGCTTTAGTCTTCCAAGCAGCTGGGACTACAGGCTTGTGTTACCACACCCAACTGAGAAGGAGCTAGTTTGATTTCAGTATAGCTACAAAACAACGCAAGCAATTTGAAGTTAGTATTAGTGGTGGTATTGGTAGTGCTAGAAATTGAACCAAGGGCCGACATAGACATGATCTCCTTAGGTAGCTCAGGCTAGCCTTGAACTTGACACAGGCTCCCGAGGGATAGGATTCTAGATATGTATCACCACATCTAATGTGAAATGTTTTATTCAACCTATGTAACAAAAGCACCATGTGCTCAGGCTGGTACCACCTGCCTAATGTGGTACCATGTGCCAAGTGTGCTACCATGTGCCTATCATGATACCACTTGCCTGCATGGTGCCGTATTTAGTACTGAAGCAGGAATGGGTGCCTAAGCACCCAAGCCTCACAGTATCAATACACAATATCGATAGCTGTAGGCTAGCCTTAGCTCTGCTTCTTGTGTCCTTTTGGTCCTGCAGTTGAGGCTTACAGAGCAGCCTCCCAAGGGGCATGCTGTCCTCATAACAGGAGAGAGGGTAAACGTCACATTTCAGTTAACAAAACACATCCACAGCAGTCAGGCCCAAAGACTTGGGGGAACAGTTCTTTGCACGGGGAGGTAGCAATGTGGTGTATTATCATGGGGGGGGTCCTCTCATTTCATAGAAGAGGAAACCAGAGCATGTGGAAGTTAGAGGTGCCACCCAGGTCACGTGACTGGTAAGTGGAGGAGGCCATTTGACCCACAGCAAGAGTGCATTTCCCCATCTGTCTTTGTTGGCATCTGCTTATGAACAGTCTTCGCATGACGTGACCACACAACCCTTTCCTTGTGACCCTTCCTTCGGTGGCTTTTGTCATATAGCTTTAACAAGTGGCCTTGAAACTCAAATGACCTTTGTATCAAAGAAGTCGGTATTCAACAAAGTCACAGATCATGTGTCCTCGGGGACAAACTTGAATCAAAAAGTGAATTTACTTCTCAGCTCTGACACCAAAGCTGCTTAGTAGTACTTCATTAAAAGTTTGTGTGGATCCTTGCACTTCTCCATGCCAATTAAAGGCGTTGCCTGCAGAGAGCCAAATGTGATTTCTCATGGTGGCCATGCGAACGTTCACTCACAGGGACTTCTGTGAGCGTCTCCAGATCCAGATGGGGATCAGTGAGCAATGTGCTGACAGGAGCCTGAATTGCTTCCAGTTAGCCTTCCAGTGAGCTCTCTGTGCCACAAGTCAGGGCTACCAGCTCTCCCAGGACATAGCTCCTCACTTTGTCACTACTGGATCTGCCCCATGCTCCATGTTCTAACACCAGGAACGCACCACGGTTCTGTCATCAAGCATTTTCTGTTTCAGAGGGCACTTTTCCTAATCTCATCAATCAAATACCAACTGTTGGTTTAAACTCAAGAACAGCGTTCCCTCAAACCAGCACCCTCTGAACCTTTTGGCCTAATACCTTTCCTCTAGCAGATAGGCAGCCAGCGTTGTTTTTAATTGAAATCAATGAAACTATTATATTCATTAAAGTTTTCAAGACAGTGTTTGCACTCATTCATTCATTCAACATGTAGTCATTGAACATTTCCTGATTGCAAGGCATAGTTGACATGAAGAGATGTCATCACGGTAGAGCAATGAATTCAGAATTAACACCCGCAGGAGGCTGATTCCCCTCCTAAATCCCCTCGTAAGTCTCGTGAAGAAGAGGCTCTGAACTTTGGGCGGCTCCATTGTTGAACTGGTTCTCGTGTCCTTAAATGTTGCATGTGGGCTAAGGATGTAGTGCAGTGACAGTGCTTACTCAGCAGGTTGATCTACACACACACACACACACACACACACACACACACACACACACACACACTTCATCAAATAGTTTACTAATACCTCCTTAAGCCTTGTTTGTTTGAGGCAGGATCTCTTCTGAATCCTAGACTGGCGGATAGGATTCACAATGAAGTCCAGACCGGTCTCAAACTCATGACCCTCCTGTTTCCACCTCCCGGATGCTGGGATGCTGGCATGAGGCGTCAGGCCCACTTCCCACTCGGTCTTGGTTTCCTCCTTTCCAATTTCTCTCTCTTTTCAACCTGCAGGATCTGACTGAGGCTGGCAGGCTTGTTAGCAAACAGACTGGATGACCTCACCAGTCACCATCTTTATTTCTAAATTGCCATCATAGGGTTTTATTTCCTCTTAGCACAAGATGACCCCAGTAAAAGTAAAATAGCATTTTCTGACTAAGTCTGTGACGGTACATGGGAAGGAGGCAGATTTTGTGAATCCTGAGCTTATAAATTTTTTTTTTTGTGGTCCCTTTCAAGAAAAATAACATTAACAGAAAAATGTGAAAAACCAAGCATCCTGTGTTTAATGTGGGGGAAAGAAATGAAATGAGTTGCTTGAGAACTGAAGTCTGATTCCTTCCCCCTAAGTTCTCTGGAGGCAACGAGTCAAAAATGCTTGCACAGAAATACTTTTTCTCTCCACCCTGACCACTCCAGCACTTGTGGGGAACCCTGAAAATTGTGCTTTGTTCTCTTCTGGTAAGTCTGCTTCTGCTCCTGGGACTTTAAAAACAATAGCTAACTGACATCGACTTCAGTGTCGTGAATTTTTAGTTAACTTTTTGGATGTCTTGGTACCTTATGATTTGGGGGATGCTTTGTGTTAGGAATGGTTTTTAAAGTGTAAGACTTTCCTTCAAAGTGAAAAGAGTTTGGCCATAGTTGGGTTGACTGTCGTCATTGGAGAAACCATTTGGCATGACTGTAATCTTCTTTTGGAAATATTTTTAAACAGTATTTCGTATAAATAGTGAAAATCTGACCTTAAATAAATAATGTTGTCACTAAGGGATTTACTGAAGTTTATGAGGCTCAAACACTGTGTTTAGAATAACATTACCCAGAATCTATCAGTTCACTGCTAAAACGTTTTAGAAACGATTAAACGGTATAGAATGATTTAAGTCATTTCTCCAACTCCAAACTTTGCTGAAAATTATTAGCCTTGCAACCCCATGGGGATTCTACTTGATGTGTTACCCAAAAGGTGACAGCAGAGGGCGTCCTTGTAATGCTGTAGATTTTTTTATTCCTTGGGAAAGGATGCTTTCTCTCCATTGCCTGGCATCTGTTCACCCATTCTGAGATTTGCATATGTTTGTTCGAAAAAAGAAAACATTTTTAGACACCAGTTTTACTATATTGAGAATGTACGGTATAATTGCAGCCTTAAAATGTTTTTTTTTTTCTCAGTTTAAGTGAAAGAATTGAAATTTTAACAGTTTCTTCTACTTCCTTCCACAGCAGAAAGGAACTGTATGTCCTGTTCTGCTTTTCCTGGCAGACTGTCATGTTTCTCATTGAGACCATGCAATTATCTAGCAGATCATTACAGTACATTCCTGTCAGTCACGTTATTTTATTCAGAGATCAGAATGATTACACAGAGGTAGTTGGAAACACAAATATCACACCTACTTCCTCCTGCAGTTATTCTTCAGGCAACTGTGTCTACAGTTTAAAGTAGTGATCTACTATACACAAAGAAAAAGCTTCAGGGTCCGTATCTCAAGACTGAATGGGTTAGAGTCTAGCTGATTGGCTAATTGAAGCTGCCCTAATTATTCTATGGACCCATCTTGTGAAATTTAAGAAAAGCCACACCTCCAAGAAGGCTCTCAAGTGGCTAACGGGGCCTAAATTCGAAGTGTGGCCAGTTTTGACTGGGTAATCCACATGTCACTTTAGTTTCTTGAGGAACCACAAACGTAACTATGCCAGGCTTCAAGCCAGGCATGGCAAAGAGCCCCTGGGAATTCCTATTTTGTCTTCTCATTCGGACCAATGAACCCACAATCAGCCATCCAAAAAAGAGGGTACCTACTTGGTAGCACCTCATTTACATATCAGAACCTGGTGGGAGCCTTGCTGGGAATCCTCTCCCTATAAGGCCTTTGCTTGTTCTTAGAGCACATCTGTTCCATAGGAAGCTATCTGCTGAATCTGCAAACAGTTTGTGTTCCTTGGAAATGGAGACAGGATCTCACTCTGTAACCCAGGCTAGCCTGGAATTCACCATGTAACTCAGGTATGTGGACTTGAACATGTGGCAATTTCCTTTCCTCAGGCTCTTCAGCTCTGGGATTCCAGGTATGAACTATCCCTTACAGACAAACTGTTTTTCTGAAATCAAGTTTTCACTTTGCATCTTAAATCTTCATTGCACTCCATGACAAGTTTGATTGTGATCAGGGCCCACAATGACATAGAAAAGGAAACAATTGCCAGAGCCACAGTTTGTACGTGCACTTGCTCCCCATCTGGTGGCACGCCCGTGTGTGTGTGTGTGTGTGTGTGTGTGTGTGTGTGTGTGTGTGTGTGATCCTTTTAATACCGATCTGAGTGACAGTGTCTTGACAGAACTCTGATATTTGGGTTGCTCTGGATCCTGCAGAGTCTTGTGTTTTTGAGTGTCAACCTATTTGCTTTATGCCTATGCTCAAAGGGGCTTCTATATTGCATCCAGCCATTGAACCCAGCCTAACTCTTGAGAGTTGGTACTCACCTGCCACCATGTGGTCCTGGGGGTTGAACTCAGATCCTCAGACTTGGTGCCAGCCACCTTTACCAGCTGGGCCATCTTGCTGGCCCTCCTTAGGTTATTTTTATCAGGGTTAAAAGACGATACTACAGTTTTGAATTTTCCATGATTTTTGTAAATTCTTCATAAATTATACATTAGTCTTATAGCCACTGCAACAGTATATCTTACAAGAGGAAAGGTTTGGTTTTGTGTCACTGTTTGGGTGAGTTCAGGCCATCACAGTGGGGTAGGAAACTTTACACCACAGCAGCGGCAGCCGGGGGGGGGGTGGGGGGGGGAGAAGGAGGGGATAGGAAGGAACCAGGGCAGGCCATAGCCCAGTGAGGCATCTCCCAGGACCTCCATCCTTCATCAAGGCCTCAGCTCTTACTCAGCCTCCAGCAAGGCTGTCCTATTATGATTCAATAAGGAATGGATCTGTTCATCAGGTCAGAGCCCTTACCACACAGCTCTCTCTGGAAATGCCCGTATACAAACATGGAGGGCTCTTCACGAGTCCCCTGGTGTTTCTTCATCCAAGTTCACAGTGGATATTAACTACCACAGACGGTTTATATTTAAACACAGTAGGATTGGGAGATGGTTTTGTCTCCACACTGTGACTCTTCAGAAATTTTCCTTGTCTGTAGATTAGACTTCGATGCTGGTTTTCCTGCCTCTTTAATTTTAGAGGAGTAGTGAAGAGCTTTTGGGTTTTTATCAATAGCTAGTATTTATTAAGCATTGATATCGAGCCAAACTCTGAGCTATGATTTTATACATTTCTGTTGTTAAATTCTCATAATGGCTTTTTTTTTTATGGTATTATTCCCACTTCCTGGTGGAAAGATTGATTTTTAACCAGGATAAAACAAGAACAAAAAAACTTTCACAAAATTCAAACAGCTGAAAACCGATAGAACCAAGCCATGGCAACAGGAACTCTGCACTCATGTTCTTAAGTACTATCCTAAGTTTGTAGGTTCGGGCCACGGTGGTGGTTTGAGTGAGAACGGCCCCCATAGGCTCATAGATTTGAATGCTTGGTCACCAGGGAGTGGAACTATTTGAAAGGGTTTGGGAGATGCCAACTTATTGGAGTAGGTTTGCTCTTGTTGGAGGAAGTTTGTCACTGGGGGTAGCTTTTGAGGTTTAAAAAGCCCATCCCAGGCCTAGGCTATATCCTAGTCTACCGATCAGGATGTAGCTCTCAGCTACTGCTCCAGAACCATGTCAGCCTGCCTGCCATTATGCTCCCTGCCATGACGATAATGAATTGACCTCTGAAACTGTAAGCAAGCTCCCAATTACATGCTCTCTTTCATAAGAGTTGCCTTGGTCATGGTGTCTCTTCATAGCAATAGGGCAGTGATCAAGGCAGAATACAGACTATTTTTCTGTCACACACACACACACACACACACACACACACACACACACACACACGGCCTTCCATGTGTCTGGCAGATCCAGCAACAGCACAGCAAACATTCATCATCATTATTCCTTAAGTGACCTAGCAGATGCTGTTTACATTGCAGGAGTCATTGAGTCATGCCCAACTGTTGATACTGCAACAAACTTGTTCTTTGCAGACTTCACACTTGAGAACCATGTAATCAAGTTACAAAAGAAAAAAAAAAACAGTAAATAATCACCCCACCCCGCAAAATAACCCTCAAAAACCCAAGGCTCATAATGCATTAAATAAGTTTATGGTTTGGGGTTGGGCCACCTTCATAGCTATCCTGGGGTGCACATGGCTTGCCACCCTTAGAGTAGACACACCTCAAAGTATTCAGGAGGATTTGTTCATGTCAGCTTGCCTGCTGCCATGCTCCCTGCCATGACGGTAATGGACTGACCTCTGAAACTATAAGCAAGCCCCCAATTAAATGCTCTCTTTCATAAGAGTTGCCTTGGTCATGGTGTCTCTTCATAGCAACTGTAAGTACTATGGCAGTTTGTACACAGGACTTGAATATTCTAGGATTTGGTTATACACAAGCAGGTATCTTGCAAGTGCCTGTGGGTGTCAAAGATCCATTCACTTTTTAGTTGAGACTTTTAAAAACCCTTATCAAGGAGGACTTCAAACAGATACAAAGGTGATAATAATAAAAGTCATTCACGTGTCTATCACACAGTTTTGAACTTCTGTCAAACAGCTTTGAACTTTGTCTGCAAGGGCCAAAAATAATGCCTGTTATGCTAATTTTTAAAAGGGGAATAGTTATTAACTAATTTTTATAAGTAAATAGCTGTTAACTTTGTAATTTAAAAAAATTGAGTCTAGGTCTTCAGGGTCTTGCTATGTGGCTCAAACTGGGCCTAAATTCCTGTCTCAGCCTCTTGAGTGTTAGGATTACAGATGTGTACAGCTTAAGAACACATTAAATAATTAATGTGCCAATTCTACCTTGTAAATATTTCTCTTTAAAAGACGTCAGCCGGGCCGGGCAGTGGTGGCGCACGCCTTTAATCCCAGCACTCGGGAGACAGAGCCAGGTGGATCTCTGTGAGTTCGAGGCCAGCCTGGGCTACCAAGTGAGTCCCAGGAAAGGCGTAAAGCTACACAGAGAAACCCTGTCTCAAAAAACCAAAACAAAACAAAAAAAAAAAAAAAAAAAAAAAAGACATCAGCCGGACGGTGGTGGACCACACCTTTAATGATAGCTCTGGGGAGGCAGAGTCTGAGGCAGACTCTGAGTTGGAGGCCAGCCAAGTCTGCAGAGCAAGCTCCAGGACACCCAAGGCTACACAGAGAAACTCTGTCTTGAAAAACAAAACAAAAAAAGATACAAGCATTGTGTGTTTCTTAAAACAGAAAACTCAGTGCAAGTATCCAAGAGCCATGGATTTGAATACTTGTGGCCAGCAGGGCACCTGGGGAGCACGTGGCAGAGAGAGCTGTCGGGGGTGGCTTTTCTGTCTTTTAAGGTGCTATCTCAGGACCTCTAGATCAGTCAGCCTGGATCCAGTGATTCATGAGTTAGTCCTTCTCTTTAAAAAAACACTTTATTTTTCAAGAAAAGGATTCAGTCCATATCAATATTGAGCAGAAAACAGAGTTCCCATATACTTTCCCCACCCCACCCCCATCTCCACCCCCATTCTGAAATATATACAGCCTCCCCAGCTAGCAACATCCCTGGCCAGAGTGGTACTTTTGCTACAGTTGATGAGTTCATATAGACACATTGTTATCACTCAATGTGCTTGCGCACATTAGGGCCTGGCTCGTTTTCTGTTTTGTTTTGTTTTCAGAAGTGCTAGGTACCAAACCAAAAGCCAAAGGGCAAACTCGGACTGTGCTATTCTTGGGGTTTGGGAAATATTGTTCCATGCAAGCAGTCTTACTGCCCTGATCATCTGGCATTGTCTTCTATTTGCAGTTAGTCTCTGGTATAAGTGTCCATGTTTTCTTGCCTGTTTTTCTAACCACCAGGAGACTCATCAGGGTAACTGAGAGCCCTCGCTTTGAACCTCGTCAGCAATGACTGTACTTGTCAGAGAGGGCACCACAGATGTGCAGTGGCTTGTGAAATTGTCATATGATCCTTTTTGTCCTTTAGGGTCATCCACAGAAGCAGTCTGCACCACATAGCGCTTTTTTTTTTTTTTTTTTTTTTTTTTGGTTTTTTGAGACAGGGTTTCTCTGTGTAGCTTTGTGCCTTTCCTGGAACTCACTTGGTAGCCCAGGCTGGCCTCGAACTCACAGAGATCCGCTTGCCTCTGCCTCCCGAGTGCTGGGATTAAAGGCGTGCGCCACCACCGCCCGGCCCACATAGCGCTTTTAACATCTTTATTTTGTATAGGTTCCTCAACTAGGATATGATGATTTCACCACGTTTCTATAATAGCCCTTACATTCTTTATGTTGACTATCCTTACAATACTGCTGGCACCTGCAGAGCCATTAGGTCTTTATGCCTGCCTCATTCTTCTGTTCTGTGTTTCAGCCTTGAGTGTCACAGGCAAACTTCTGATTCACTTCTGGGAACCTCGTCCTGGCTTTGTCCACTCAGTGTCCTCAGGAGGACGTAAGCTGTGCACATCCTGATTATGTGTACTTTGACCAAAAAATTGCTTGCATTAAGTTAATTTAGGATGTTCAGGTGGCTAATGGCTGACTGGCTTCTCTTCTATGCATCTGGAGTCTAGTTTGCATAGATCCTAGAAACTACGGCCTGCCTATTCCCATAACTCATTTTCTAGGTTTTAGTAACTTGGTTTATTAAAATACCCATTCTCTGTTGCTTTTCAAGGAAACTGGAGCCGTATCAGCAAGATCTGACTCCTGTGTCTACCAGTGGCTGGTGAAGGCCTGTTCATTTTCTTTTCCTATGCTGCATCCTAGGTTGTCACATGTGCCCTAGAGACACAGGGCTCCCTAACATTCTGTGCAGCTAGAATTCTTGCCGTCAGACATGATGGTGTTCCTCCATTTTTACACAATCCACATACCTTTGTAACATTTTCTGGAACTTTTAGATGTTTTCGAGTAGAATACTTTTCATTTTGAAGGGTTCGAGAAAGGTGTGTGGAACATCTCTCAAGAGTGCAGACACTTGGCCTAGAAGCTGAAACATACTCCTGTCCCTTAAGCTCAGGAGCCCCAGAAGCAGTTCCATCACTGCCTACAGTCATAAAGAGGACCTGTGCCTCAAGTGTGTCCTCCACATGTTATACGTCAGAGACATAATTCCTAGGCTTGTATGCTAATAGTATTTGGAGGTAATGAAGGTGAAGCGAGGTCTCAGGCATTTTAAGAGCAGGGGAAGACTTAGGCCAGGGAAGCAGGAAGTCCAACTTCAGATCTTCACCTCTCCCTCTGCTCCCTGCTCCAAGTCCAATCCCCCAGTCTCACACACAGCTCTACAGCAAACGTGCTGTGGCCTCTACTCACTCTCTTCCCCAACTACCAGGAACCAAGCAGATCCCGGGGGAACACCCTGCTGTCCTACCTGTGGGGCCCTCGTCCCCCAGTCCTAGCCCATCCCCATTTCTAAGTGTCAGCTCCCAATACCTAGGAACAAATTTTACCTTCTCTTACCTTTTAGCTGAAGCACAAGACAGAGAGCTTAAAACAGCCTTCATGAAGACGACAGAGGTCCTGAAAGAGGACATGAATACATCTCTTAAATTTATGAGAACAAAAACAGCAGTGGAAGGAAATGAATAAAACAGTTCAAGACCTGAAAGTGGAAATAGAATCAATGAAGAAAACTCAAACTGAGGGAAATCCAGAAATGAAAGATTTAGGAACTCGAATAGGAACCTATGATGCAAGCCTCTCTAGCAGAGATGGAAGAAGAGAATCTCAAGCATTAAAGACACAATATACGAAATGGATTCCTTGGGCAGAGAAAATGGTGACTCTAAAAAAATTCCTGTCACAAAACATCCAGGAGATATGGAACACCATAAAAAGACCAAATCTATGAATAATAAGAATAGAGGAAGGAGAAGAAACCCAAGTCAAAAGCACAGAAAATATTTTCAATAAAATCATAGAAGAACATGACTCTAACCTAAAGAAGGAAATGCCTAGTAAGGTATAAGAAGCACAAAGAACACTAAGTAGCCTGAACCAAAAAGAAAGTCCCCTCAGCACATAGTAATCAAAACACTACATGTATAGAACAAAGAATATTAAAAACTGCAAGTTTGACAAAGTAACATATAAAGGCAGACATATTAGAATTACACCTGACTTCTCAATGGAGACTCTAAAAACCAGAAGGACCTGGATAGATGTGCTGCAGACTCTAAGAGACAACACATGGTACCCCAGACTATTATCCTGAGCAAACAGATGGAGAAAATATAAGACATTCCATGATAAAACCAAATTTAAGTAATATATATCTTCAAGTCAGCCCCACAGAATGAACTAGAAGGAAAACTCCAACCTAAAGAGGTTAATGACACTCAAGAAAACACACAGGGAATAGATAATCCCAGTTGAGCACAAAAAGAAAAAAGAGAAACACACACACACACACACACACACACACACACACACACACACACACCACACACAACACCCCAAAAATAGTAGGAATGAACAGAAACTGCATATTGATTATCTCTTAACATCAGTGGTTTCAATACCACAATAAGAAGACAGACTTAGCCAGGCGGTGGTGGCGCACGCCTTTAATCCCAGCACTGGGGAGGCAGAGCCAGGTGGATCTCTGTGAGTTCAAGGCCAGCCTGGGCTACCAAGTGGGTCCCAGGAAAGGCGCAAAGCTACACAGAGAAACCCTGTCTCGAAAAACCAAACCAAACCAAACCAAAAAAAAAGCAGACAGACTAACAGAATGGATGCAAAAACAGGTTCCATCCTTCTGTTGCATTCAAGAAACATACTTTAACACCAAAGATAGACATCACCTCAGGATAAAAAGAAGGAAAAACATATTCCAAGCAAATGGACCTAAGAAGCATCTGGGGTGTAGCCATTTTATTATCTGACAAAATAGACATCAAGCCAAAACTAATCTGAAGAGATATAGGTGAACACTATGTACTTGTCAAAAGAAATAACCTTCCAGAGGACATTTCAATTCTTAACATCTTTGCACCAAACATAAAGGCATCCAAGTTCATAAAAGAAACTGTTTGGAAGGAGTCTGGTGGAAGATCCACTTCAACTTCTCTTTCCCCATCTTTTTCCCCAAACCTGCACCTTCAGAGCCTGCTAAACAGCTCCTTCCCCAGAGAGGCTCAAGACCACTCCCACAGGGGATACATAAGCGGCATCCCATAAAACAGACTGGTGGTTCTTCCGTTCTCACATCCCTGTCTCCTCTCTGGCATTCCTGTTTCCTCTCTGCAGCCAGGAATCGCCCAGGAGTGCTTTACTCATTAAACCCGGGCTTTCCAATTTGGTCTGATTCGGTTTGTTGCGACAGTGGAGAGGCCTAAAACTTATTATCTAGAGGTTCATGATTTTTTCCCACTGGCCCAGGGCCACTTGGTGGGAAAACACCCCTCTCCCCCACACCTGCTCTCTGCCAGACTGAGATCAACTCCTGTCTGGGTAAGTTTTCTTTTCAAGTCATTGCCTAGGAGGCCCAGGACCTCTTCGTTTTTCAGGGTGTCTTGCCGGAGATGTGGCCACACCAGGCCCCCCACCCATTCCAGTGTGGAGGGCTGCCTCTGCTCCACCCCAACCCATTCCGGTGCGAAGGGCTGCCTTCTCCCTGCCCGAACTGTTCCAGTGCCATGGACTGCCTTTGTTCCATGGGACCCCTTCTCCAGAAGACGTTCTGTTAAAGAGAATTTTCCATACGCCCCTGTTTTTTTTGACCCAAGACTTACCACAGTGGACGCATTGGGCTAGGTTTCGGTTCCCTGGCATAGACTTGAGAAATGGCACTTGCCATTCAAAGCCTGGTCCCCAAAGGCCCTGCGGGGCGGGGGGGTCTTTTATAAAATTTATTCAATTGGGGCTACAGAACATACACAGTTTTTGGGTTCTAAATTCCAGCCTTCCCTACAGGGGCCAAGGTCTCACAGCACCAGTCCGTTCACTGCTGGAGACACTGACCCCTCCCCCACTTCTCCCAAACTCTACCCACCCCACCCCTCCTCCAGGGCCACAAATCTAAGACCCAATTCCTCCTCCTTACCTTCTTTCCTGTCCTCCCGTCCCCCTACTGCTTCACCCTATCTCCCAATGCCTCAACCTACACGCTGGCCTAACACCCTCAAATCTTCCCTGGTTTCTTCTCCGGACACTGAATCAGAACAATGATCTGTTCCCGTTCTCAAATTCTGTTGAACTCTTAGTCAGGGGAAGAAGCAATGGCACCAGTGGGGGCCGAGGCCACCCCTCCTGCTCCTTCCCCATCACTAGGCACAGTCTCCACCTTTTCCACATGGGCTAGGTTCCCTGAATCCAAGTGAGAACTGAACAGCAATCCTCCACAGCGCAGCTCCATGGTGGGGCTGGGAAAGCATCCTCTTGCTCCATGCTGGCCCTCAGGGCTCTCTTCGGGCACTGCTTCTGCTCCCTCTCCCGCTAGCGAGGCGGCACCTCGGGCCCTGACACTCCAAGCCCAAGCCTTAGCAGCTGCTCTGAGGCCACCTGCCCACCCCCCAAGCAAAGTTGGCCATGAGGCTCCATCCTGCCAGAGCTCAGCCCAAGTCAACTCCTCCAAAACCTTGCTTCAAATGTGGCAAGCAGGGCCACTGGTCATGCTATGGCCCTGACCCCCAGCCGCCCAGGAGGCCATGCCCTGTCTGCTGACAGCCTGGGAACTGGAAATCAGAATACCTCTGTGCAGGCTCATCCTCTATGCAGTACCATGGAGGTTCAGCCTCACCAACTCTGGCAACTGAGAACTCCTAAGCCTGGTGGAGAACTGACATGGCATAGACCAGCTGACTCCCATTGCCCTCTCCAAGCCTAGGGTGATGCTGCAGGTAACAGGTAAGTCCATTGACTTTCTTTTGGACATAGGTGCTACCTATTCTGTTTTGACATCTCACTCAGGTCCTACAATTCCCTCACCAATTTCTGTCACAGGGGTGGACAGGATCCCTTCCTTCCTACTTAAGACCCTGACACTTCCCTGCATTCCTGCAGGGCGATTCTTCTCACACTCTTCTGGTCAAACCTGCTTGCCCTGCACCTCTGCTTGGTCACAATATTCTCAGCCTTTTTGGGGTCACACTCACCTTGGCCCCCACACTCTCCTGAGTATTTCACAGGGCTTCCAGATTTGTCAGCCTCTGCACCAGCTTCGAGGACACCAACCAGGCAAGGATTATCGGGGGTCTTCACTCACATGCCCACACCTAAAAACCTCTGTTACCTCCTAACTATGATTGACACCTTTATCCTCAAGAGGTTGAGAAGGCCAATGGACTCATCAAACGACAGCTCATCCAGCTCTTCATTGAACTCAGAAACAGATCCCTGAGGTCCCCAGAATGACAATTAACCAGATGCTCCTTAACTCATACCTCCTGCTGAATGTGATCTCATCAGTTCCCGACTCATCTTCCCCACACTGTCCCATGCCCACAAGAAGTAGTCCGACTTGAACTGGTGTCCCTATACCCAAGGAGTCTGGAATGTTTGGGTGAGAGCTCCACTTCAACCCTAGGCACCCTGGCATCCCTATACCCAAAGAGTCTGGAATGTTTGGAAGGAGTCTGGTGGAAGATCCACCTCGACTCCCCCATCTCTTTCCCTAAACCCACCCCTTCAAAGCCCACCAAACATAGCTCCCCCAGAAAGGCTCAAGACCACTTGCACAGGGAATATATAAGCGGCATCTTAGAAAACAGACTTGTGGTTCTTCTGGTCTCACGTCCCTGTCACCTCTCTGAGGGCCGGGGAATTGCCCGGGAGCACTTTACCTATTAAACCTGGGCTTTCCAATTTGGTTTGTTGCAACTGCGGAGAGGCCTTCAGTAGGCCTAAAACTTATCAGAAACACTGCTACAGTTTAAATAACATACTGACCCTCATACACTGATAGTGGGAGACTTCAGTACCACATTCTTGCCAATAGACAAGTTATCCAGACAATAACTAAACAAAGAAATGCCAGAGAGAACATATTATAAACCAAATGGACCTAACATATATTTACAAAACATTTCACCCAAACACAAAAGAATATACCTTCTATAAGGCACAACTCGGAACTTTCTCCAAAACTGACCACATACTTGAACACAAAGCAAGTCTTAACAGATACAAGAAAATGGAAATAATACCTTGTATCCATCTGGTCACCATGGATTAAAACTGGATATCAACAACAACAGAAATAGCGGGAAGCTTATAAACTCAGGGAAACTGAACAACTGAATGAAAAATGGGTCAAGACAGAAATAAAGAAAGAAATGGAAGACTTTCCAGAATTGAATGAAAATGACCAGACTTATAGGGCACAGTGAACGTAGTTTTCTGCTGCCTGGGGACCAACCTTCAGCAGCACAGGGCTTGAAGGGAATCCAGAGTTGGCATACTGTGACTTTTTTTATCTGAGGGGGTAAGGGGAAAAGACACTCACACTCTCTCTATGGCTTCCTTCTTTGTTATCTCTTTTCTCCAGAAATATCCCTTCTGTCTTGATGTTTTCCTCCTAATTCCCTCATTTGTGATTTTTTTCCTTCTCACTCCCTTAATATTTTCCTTCCAATTCTCTTTCTTGTTTTCCTTCTAACTATCTTTATTCTCAACGTTTCCCTTTTAATTCTATCTTTATTTTTCCTTATTCTCTCATTCTTGATGTTTTCCTTCTTAAACCTAATATACCCCAGCAAAATCTTACAGGTAGTATAAAAATTACAATGTGGTTACATTCTATTTTTCACGTGAGTGATTACAATGAATATAAGTAAGAAACAACATGTTCTCCATATACCTTACATAATTAAACATTTTAGGTATTACAGATGAAAAATAAATTATTACCAAGAACCCACATACATTCATGCCCAAGCAACTTGTTATAGATTAACAGAGTATAAGGAAGCAAGATGTTCTTTTACTGGCAGGCTGCATTTTGTGGTTACAAAGAAAGGATCAATCACTTTGTTGTGTATTTAGAAAGGCAATCTTATAAGGAATCTTAAAGAAATCACAGACCTAAACTTTTATACAAGAAAAACAATCAGTCGGCTCTACTTTAAAACTTTAGGGTGCATAACCCACTCATCAATAGTTTTTATGTCAGGAGATTGAGGGCAGGAAAAAAAGGGTATAAGGAGTTAATCATCACCTGTGGTCATCAACCAATCCTAGCAAGAAAGGAGGTGTGTCAGCTAATGATAATTGGGCTGCTTTGTTCTTGTTCCCTGATCTTAAAGAGTTCCTCACTCAGCTATGTGCCTTTCTAAATCTTTAGACTGTCTTATTGTTTTTTTTTTTCACCTCAAAGCTATTTAACAAAAACATTTTAGTCTAACTTTAAGTTATTTTCAAAGCATTGTTTCAGCTATGATGCACTCCAAGACCTGTGAACACACCTCCCAACACTAAGATCAAAAGAATTTAAGCTAGCTTGGCTACTGCAACTCAACTGTTTTTCTTAATCATTATCCTAAGCCATAGTCTATATGGCTCCTCAATAGAAACTCATGTGTTCTGGTTGTGTGTCACTGTAACTAGAGTTTTCCTGCCTTGCCCACAGTCAGGACAAATCTTTGTCACCCGCCAGTCCCACAGCCACTCAGACCCAACCAAGTAAACACAGAGACTTCTATTGGTTACAAACTGTATGGCCATGGCAGGCTTCTTGTTAACTGTTCTTATAGCTTAAATTAATCCATTTCCACAAATCTATACCCTGCCACATGGCTCGTGGCTTACCGGCATCTTTTCATGCTGCTTGTCAGGGTGGCGGCTGGCAGTGACTCCTTCTGCCTTCCTGTTCTTTTATTTCTCCTCTCTGTTAGTCCCGCCTATACTTCCTGCCTAGCCATGGGCCAATCAGTGTTTTATTTATTGACCAATCAGAGCAACTTGATATACAGACCATCCCACAGCACAGCCAAGTGCAGACCATCTCAGACACTTGCACTCAGGCCCATGGTCCTAATCATCCTCTACGTGGACCTGCTGGGTAAAGCCACAAGGAACCCAAGAACAGGCTCCCACAGGACATACAGAACATCCCACTGCACATCAATTTCTTATTTTATTTTATTTTTTTATCCTCTGCAACCTTTGCTTTATCAGAGGCAGGGGCAACATTTTGTCCTATCTTTACCTTTGTTAATTTTCCCACTAAACTAACCTCCATCATAATCCCTTACTATATTTATTAAAGGCCCTCAATCATAAAAATCCTATTTCAAATAACACTATTATTATATAAAAATCATTGTTTCGGTTAAATAGTACAGCTTAGGAGGAAATAACCTTCATAATAATCCACAGGTAAAAATGCCCAGTAGAATGGGATGTTTCCATGAGATAAACACACTACATTACAGGCAGTGGGGATCTCCCTACACCCATTCATACCATGCCAGATACTAGAGAAAGAAGGCACAGCAGAAGCAAAAGACACTCTGAGGTCTGTGGTCTTGGGGCCTTGCCTATCCAAGATTTACCCATCAAGGTTTTGTTTCCTGTGGGCCGATCCCCTGAAGTCAATTGCCATCTGCTGCTTCTCTGACATGGCCTCCAGCAGTGGTTCTAAGAGGGAAGCTCATAGCATTAAGTGCCTGCATAAAAAAACCTGGAGAGATCTCATACTAGTAACTTTAAAGGACACCCAAAAGCTATAGAACAGAAAGAAGAAATCACATAGAAATAATTAAACTCAGGGCTGAAATCAATAAAATAGAAACAAACAAAAATTACCAAAAAAAATCAATAAAGCAAGGAGTTAGTTCTTTGAGAAAATTAATAATATTGACAAACCCTTCTACAAATTAACTAACATGAGACAATATTGAAATTATCAAAATTAGAAATAAAATGGGGGACATAATAACAGACATCGAGGTAATCCAAAGAATCATAAGGATAGAGTTTAAAAGCCTGTACTCCAGCAAATTGGAAGATCTAAAAGAAAAGAATAATTTTCTAGACATATACCACCTTCCAAAGTTAGATCAAGATCAGATAAGCAATTTTTTAAAAAAACCTATAATCCCTATGAAATAGAAAAACAAAAACCAACCAACCAAACAAAAGCCCAGGGCTAGATGGTTTTAGCACAGAATTCTACCAGACTTTCAAAGAAGAGTTAATGCCAATACTCCTCAAATTATCTGACAAAATAGAAACATAAGGAACTGGCCCAATTTGTTTTATTAGGCTGCAGTTACACTGATACCCAAACCACATACAGACCCAACAAAGAAAGAGAATTATAGACCAATTTCTCTTGTGAACAATACAAAATTCTCAATAAATACTTGCAAACTGAATCCCAGAACACATCAAAAAGATTATCTACCATGATCATGTAGGCTTCATCCCAGAGATTCAGGGATGGTTCAACATACATAAATTGATAAGTGTAATCCACCATATAAACAAACTGAAAGACAGAAATCACATGATCATCACATTAGATGCAGAAAAGGCTTTCAACAAAAATTCAACATCCCTTCATGATAAAAGTCCTGGAGAGAGCAGGGATATAAGGGACACACCTCAACATAATAAGGGCAGTTTACAACAAGCCCATAGGCAACATCAACTTAAACATCCACACCTATTCAGTACAGTACTTGCAGTCTCTAGCTAGAGCAATGAGACAACTGAAGGAGATCAAAAGGGTACAAATTGGAAAGGAAGAAGTTGAAGTATCTTTTTTTAGCTTTCTTTTTATATGTTCTTTGTGTCTTTCACACCATGCATCTTGATCCCATTCATTTCCCTGTCCCCCTTCATATCGGCTCTTTGCACTTACAATCCGCCCCCCCCCCATCCTACCACCAAAATAAATTTTAAGAGAAAAAAGGAAAAATCTCATGGACACTGTAGTGTGACACATTGAGTCATGCACGCAGTAAATCCTTTGTCCGTGTATCTTTACTTGCAAGTGTTCATTGCTAAGGGTCGTTGGTCTGGTTGGAGGCCTCTGGTTTCTACTCCAGTATCGGTACTGGGTCCTCATTGGGACTCCTCTTGGATATCTTGTTTTTGCCCTGTGTTGTGGAGATTGTGCAGCTTTGGGTTTGCAGGACCGGCCCTTTCACGTGCTCCTGTAGGTCATAGATGGTGTAGATGTTGGAGTGGGCCAACTCATAACCCTGGATCTGGGCCTGGATAGTTGCAGGGTTGGTCAGTCCGACCGCTCTCTCCCATCCTCACCACCAGGGTGAGCTCTCCTGCATTGCCCCCTTCTAGTTCACCCCTTGCAGCGATGAGCAGGGGGCGGGGCCAGTTCTCCCGCTTTCACACCCCCACGGTCAGCTCTCCCACACCTGGACCATCAGGGCCAGCTCTACTGTGTTGCCCAGGTGAGGTGCAGGGGCCACTCTCTTGAGCGCTGCAGCTGGCGAGGGCCAGAAGAACATCTCTCCTGTTCTTGTGACCTCAGGGCCAGCTCTTCCACCTGTCACAGGCAGCGAGGGGTGGTGGTGGGATCTCTCCCCAACCCACACCGCCATATGACAGATGAGGGGCAGGGCCAGATCTCCCATGCTCATGTTCTCCATCCGTACTCATCAACAGGGCCAGCTCTATTGTGCTGCCCAAGTGAGGTGCAGGGCCCACTTCACTGAGTGCTGTAGCGGGTGAGGGGAAGGGTGAGCTGACTCGCCCACCACAGGTGGCAGGGGTAAGGGGGAGAAGGGCATCTTTCCTTCACCCTCTTCACTGCATGGCAGACAAGGGGTGTGTGGCCAGTTATCCCACTCTCAGACCCTCAGACCCAGCTCACCTACGCCTTGGTCAACAGGGTCAGCTCTCCTGAGTGCTGCAGCTGGTAAGGGGTAGGGCTAGCTCTCCCACATGCCTCGGGCATAGAGAGGAGGAAAGGGGAGGGCATCTCTTCCCATCCATGCTGCTATATGGCAGATGAAGGCAGAACCAGGTCTTTCATGCTCATGCTTATGTTGTTGGGCTGTCTTTTGTCGCCAAATGAAGTTTCCACTACTTGGATTAATCTACTTAAATTTTTGGCTAAAGGAGTCCCATGGGAACCCCCAACAGCCCAGGCTATTGCCAAGACTATATACAGGTTGTTCTTCACAAACTGGCAACCACGTTCCATTGCTGAAGAAAACACCTACACAAATCACTGAACATGGAGAAGTTGAGCTGGTGCCACGGGGGAATCCCGTGGAAGAAACAAAGATTGTAAGAGCCAGAGTGTAACAGGGCCCCAGATCTTAGTAGGCTTTGAGACCTTAACACAAGTGACTTTGTGATGGAAAGGCCACGCTGTGCAACTCAGCAAGTAGACAGCACCGCCTGCCGGAACTAAAACAAAGACCTAATCCATCCGAGTCCATCTAGTTCTGGGAAAGTCTCAAAATGTACTAACCTTGCTTTTCAGCTTCTATAGATCTGTTTCTGGCTAACTGAAGTATGTGAACCCAGAAAGAACATGGATTTTGTGTTTAAAAGCCCACCCTGGGAAAGGTGTGGGGCTATACTGGGATCTTGAGCACCCAGTCTAGCTACA
The DNA here is from genome assembly GCF_049852395.1 of Peromyscus maniculatus bairdii. Classification (NCBI taxonomy): domain Eukaryota; kingdom Metazoa; phylum Chordata; class Mammalia; order Rodentia; family Cricetidae; genus Peromyscus; species Peromyscus maniculatus. The sequence goes on along the minus strand of NC_134857.1, from coordinate 37,215,237 downwards.
GGCTGGCTAATATAAACTTTCTATTAGCTCAAACCCATGTCCGACAGAAGGGACAGAAGACCCCAAGAAAACAAGGCCCCCTAAATAAACATGATCAAAGCTCCCATGAACTCACAGACCAGGTCCTGAGTGTGTATTATAGCTTTCAGTTTAGTATGTGTATGGGATTCCTGAGTGCAAACGAGTGGGTCTCTGACTCCTGTGCCTTCTCTTGAGCTCTTTTCCTTCTCTTTGCTCACTCATCTGGTCCAGTTCCTATGTGATGTAATTTTTTTCTTCTTTTATTTAATTATTTTAAAAAAGAGAGCAGGAGGAAGGCACCAAGCTGGCTGCCTGTTCCGTCTAACTGTGTGACACTTTCCATCAGGTGAGGACCCAGGACGAAGTGGCAGCTGTTGAGTCTGCTCTTGGCCTTTGCAGCTCCAGGCTCTTGAGCCTGATGAGCTTCGATTTTTTTTTTTAAGCCCCTGAGTATTTTGTTATGAAATAGGTGACACGTTCAGGGAGGAGACAGTAATATCTAACTCACACCGTAGCTAGAATCACATGTTTGTTGGTGGCGGCGGTGTCTTCAAGCTTTCCTCTTTTAAATGTGCATGACTGTTTTTTAAATGAAAGTTGTACAGCATACAGCATGGAGTTAAAATAGGGGGAATGAATTTTTACTACCCTCTTAGTCTTGTCCCTATCCATCCTTCAGAGGTCCCCAAAGAGTTCCACAGACCTCAGTATGAAGCTACCCCTCTAAATTCAGAAATGAGAATTATGTTTTCTTTCTTCCTCCCTTCGTCCCTCCTTCCCTCTCCCTCTCTCTTCCCTTCTCCCCCTCTCTCTTCCTTTCTCTCTTTTCCCCTCCCTCCCTCCCTCCCTCCCTCCCTCCCTCCCTCCCTCCCTCCCCCCCTCTCTCTCTTTCTGTCTTCCTTCCTTTCTTTCTGAGACAAGGTCTTTCTATGTATCCCTGGCTGTCCTGGAACTCCCTAGGCAGACCTCAAACCCAGGCTGGCCTCAAACTCACAGAGATCTGCCTGCTCTGCCTCCTGAGTGCTGGGATCAAAGTTGAGGGCTACCACACCCAGCTAGGGGTGAGAATTTTTATCTTAAAACAAATCAGACTGTTCGAGGGCTTAGACTTTGCAGATGGGAAGGCTAATACGGCCTGGGTAGATTCCAGGAAAACTTGATTCAGTTTAGTTCCTGCACAGTTAATTTGGATTGTATGACTATGTCAAAGGGCACAGTGGAGACGGGGGCACATACTTTTGTATGTGTGTGTCTTTCTGAGTCTTCAGGGTAGAGTCTAGCGCCCCGACCTGTCAGAGAACTGAATGTGACGCTCATGAGGCACTTAGGTGGCATTCTCAGGTTTTGTCCTTATACAGGGTTTCAGCTTCAGACACCCTAATGGGCTGGTCTTTGTCTGCTAGAATTGAGTCTACCTGATCACTGTTTATTTCAGGAATCTCCGTGAAGCATTTCTCATCTGCTTTTGTCGTGTTCTTGTTACCATGCATTACTTCACTCGGGTCTCTGGCTTTCATCCTAGAAGTCTGGAGGCTATGAGCTGTGTAATGCCAGGTATATATATATCATAGGACATTTTTGTACAAATGAATAGAAAGGCAACCTCTCCAGTAGAATTAAATGAAATACTAAAGGAATCCTGTAAGTCTCAAAGATCCCATCAAAATTCTTGGATGGATTTCCTCAGACTTGGCAAGGAGAAATACAGCTGCGTTCTCACCGATCTAAAAAATATTAAAATATTGGCAGTAGCTAACTCATTTCAAACCTTAATACTATTTTTGCTTATGTAGAATTATTATGGAAACCATAATGGTTTCACATGGTTGTTGCATCGAGAGGAAACGCAGTTGAGGGAATGTGAGAAGAAGCCCAAAGGGCTGGAGGAGTTCATGCAGAAGCAGGAGGCCACAGCCCAAAGGTTCTGAACCTCAGTTTTCCTCCTGTATAATGGGGCTAATAGGAACAGTGGGATGGCTCATTGAATAAGAGACAGCTGCCACCAAGCCCAATGACCTCAGTTGGATCCCTGGGACCCACACAGTGAAGGGAGAGAGACACTCTTTCTCCTAATTCCAATTCAGGTCTTCATGACATCCTCTAATAATTCTTTACCATACTGTATCAATGCTAGCAGTATGATATTACACATGTGTACATATGCAGGTCACATATAAAATGTGTATTTTATTCCTGAACATCACAAACACAATGCTCAAGTGCTGTGTGCACAGCTCATGACTGCACATCACAAACACAATGCTCAGGTGCTGTGTCCACAGCCTATGACTGCACATCACAAACACAATACTCAGGTGCTGTGTCCACAGCAGCAGGTACTTTTCAAGTCATTATGACAAACTATCTGAGAAAACCACTGAAAAGAGGGAAGACTTTGTCCCTCCGCAGTTTCAGTCCATTAAGGAGGGATGCTGTGATACAGCAGCCCAGGTCATGGCAGACAGGAAGTGAGGTGGCAGAGCCCCTGGAAGGGGCCAGGGCTACTAGATGTCGCCTCCTCCCCTGTCCACTTCTTCCACTCATGCCCCAGTTTCCCAGTCTGCTCACATCCCCGGGAGTCTCCGGAAACACCATCAGAGACACCCCAGAGGCATGGTTTAGCAGTCTCCTGGGTATTCTCAGGGCAGTCAAGATTAACCACCACACACAGACACTCAACTGGATTTAATGTGTAGCTTTTAGTAACCACAATGATGCCATTCATTACTGAAAATGAAAGGAGGCTGCTCTTCCAAGAGAACAGGACGAGGAGACTGAATTCTGTTCTAAACCCACTGAGTGTGAAGCTCATTCAAGCCATGGAACTGAAGATGCTGAGTATACGTTTGTGGTCGACACCTGAAGCGCCACAAAGAACTCTGTATAGAGGTGGACAATCGGAAGCTGGTGTTTAGAGGGTAATTGTGGCAAGGGTGTGATTATGGAAAGAGGACAAATGCTGAGATTCCACAGATGTGTGTATTCAAGTAGCCTGGGTCAGAAAATTGGCCATTACACTTACTTAAAAACTGATTTATGCTGGGGGATGTCTTTCTGTACGCTGTAAATATATGTTGCTCCCATTGGTTAATAAATAAGCTGCTTTGGCCTATGGCAAGGCATCTTAGAGGCGGGCAGGAAATCCAAGGAGAGAGACAGGAAAGAGAAAGGCGGAGTGGGAGAGATGCCAGATTGCCATCCTAAGAGCAACATGTAATGGGACACAGATGAAGCCACGGAACATGTGGAAATATATAGATTAATAGTTATGGGTTGAGTTAAACTATAAGAGCTAGTTAGCAAGAGCCCTGCCATTAAACAATATTAAGTTTCTGAGTGATTATTTTATAATTGGCTGAGGACCTCGGGACCACGGGGCCGGCCGGGACTGTGGAGCCAGGCAGGACTGGAGAAACCTTCTGGCTACAGATTTAGTTTCCAGTATTTATAAATCACAAATTCTACATAATCTAGGCCTAAGCCACTCTTAAAGTGTGGCTGGCTAGGTCATAGGCACTATAGGAAAACCTAGTACTACCCTTCTGCTAAAGAAAAATAAATTGCCCTCTAAACTCATGAGTGAGAGAAGCTTTTTTTTTTTTTTTTTTTTTGAGAAAGAATAGAACTCAGGCTGGTCTCAAACATTCTAGATAGCCCAGGATGACCTTTAGCTTCTGATCCTCCTGCTTCTACCTCCCAAGTGTGGGGACTGCAGGGGTCTGCCATGATGCCTAGGTAACATTAAAAAGAAAGAAAGAAAGAGGAACTGGAGGGGCAGAGGTCCAACCGAGGGCATCATGCATGCTGGTAAGCATAAATGCACTTTGCAGTCGAGCGATGCCTGCTCATTTTCTCCCCTGTGTCAGACTGAATGCATTGTTTCCTCTTCTGCAAGACTCCGAAGTCGGTTGGATCCCTGGGCCCACACATGCTAAGCAGGTGCTCTGCCATTGAGCGGTACCCCAGGCCCCTTTCCTTCAATTTAAAAAGCATAAAATCGATTCCTTTCCCTTCTGAAAGCAACAGTCCCTCATGCAAAGGTCTTTTACTTTCTTATTTGTGCAAGTTTCTTGCTGTCAATATTCTGGAATTCTTCCATACAATAATCATTGTGTGTTGCTTAGAAAGGCCCATCCATGTATTCAGCCACAGAGCTGACAGTATGTTGGCACAAGACACCCCAAGACCAAGTTCTCAGCACAAAGATTATTTGCCCCAGAATGGCAGAGGGCAGGGAATAAGAGACAAAGACAGGAGACAGAGGACGAGGGAGAAGGGGAAGGGAACAGGGAGAGGGGACAGGGGTATTTGTCCCAGAGGGATAAAGGACTGCCTCTGGGTAGAGAGGAGACAGATGTGGCCTGTAGGTAAATGGCAGTTTATAAAGGGAAAAAAGAGAAAGCCTGTGTTAGGATGAAGGGTTTAATTTTGATTAGGCATTTTAATTGTGGTAGCCAAAAGAAGGCTTTTGATAGCTGGACCTTGGTAGTCAGCTCAGCCTCAAGAGGAAGAAGTGACCAAATAAGGGAATGGACATTGATGGCTAACTCTAGGAATGTAATCTAACGGGTTAGCAAGGCAGACGGGTAAAAGGCAAAACCTGTTGGTGACGTGTTTGCCACACTTGGGCCTGTGTTTGCCATGCTCAGGACTGCTAGGACCTTCAATGGTCTCACTTCTTTCCTTTCCATGAGACAAAGGGCGACTTGTGGAAACACGGGGGGAATATCTGTGTGTTTCCTCTGTCTCCAGTTGTATGATTCAGTCTGTTCAGTTGCTAAGGGCCTGAGTAACAACAGCCAAGGGGCTGGGCTCTTGTTTGCCAACAGAGTCCCAGGAGCTCAGTTGGAAACAGAGGCAGTCCAGATGCTCCCGAAAAAATGTAAAAACGGAGATGCTGTGGCTTTTAACAGTGTTAGTTAGCCAAGCATACTTAGAAACTTACGTATCTACTCAAGATGGCAGCTGTAATATAGAACACGTCTATAGTTTTAGGATCCACACCATCTCCAACACCTCAGATTTCTTCTCTCTTTAGCCCTATGTATAAAACCAGTTTCTTTCAGCAATGTGACCACTGTGTCGATTTCCTGCCAGACAGAATAGTTCTCTCGTCTTCTTTAGAGGCGGCTTCCTCCTCCTCCCCTTCTCCTCCCTTCCCCTCCTCTTCCCCACTCTTCCCTCCTCCTCCTCCCCTCCTCCCTCTCCCTTCCTTCCTTTCCTGCCCTCCAGGCAGCAGCAGATTACTTTTCCTATAGTTTTAAATGGACTATCACTGAAATAGTGCTTTTAATTTCAATCATTCCATTGCATGCCATCTGTTCTCCATTCCTTCCTTTTGCTCAGTGCATACTGAAGGTCTGTTTGGTGAACACCATGCCAGACACTAGGGATATAACGGGAAATGTAACAACAGGAAGCTACAGTTTGCAAGGGACAAAACACACGTTTTTAATTAGTGACTTATAGCTGTAATGTAATTAAAAGACAAAATTATAACAAATTTAGTTCTCCACATCTTGACCTCCTTTGCCTTTCTGAGGTTCCCAGCTGTGTGTTCCAAATATGGTTCATAGTGTCTCTTCCTAACCATGTAAACAGGCTATTATGATAACCAGAGAAAAAGAAGCAAGTTGCTGGGGCAGTCTGATTGGATGCAGCTCCTGTCTTTCATATTTGAGGAGTAAGTGCTTGTGGTTGGCTGAGACTCAGCTACTTATGATAGTTAGTCCTAGTCAGGTTATAGATCAAGTTAGATAGTAGTTCCCTGTGTATGAAGAAATCTCTAGGTTTAATTTCAAACATGTACAAAGACAACTTTGGGCTAAAGTTAATTCAATTAACAAATGCACTACAAAGGAAAACTATAGGATGGTTATGGTGGGAAGAACTAATTGTGCATGGTAGAGGACATTTAAGGTAGACTCTTGAGTAAGCGGGGATCAGTGGGGCAAAGGGTCAGGGCAGAGTTCCTGAGCTATTATAAGCAGACATAATGGCTATGAAAGGCCTTAAGACCTAGCAAACTAGGGTTGAGTCAGGGAAGCAAAAAAAGGCTAATTGATGCCTGAACTCAGACTGAGAGTGAGTCTGAACTGTCATCCAGAGGCTGAGTGGACCAGGACCTCATTTTCTGTGTGCCTTTAAGGTTTATCAGATTACAGCAGAGTGAGTTTAGCTATTGTAGGGTGCCTGTGAGATGAACATACACAGCATACACAGAGGTGTATGAGCAATAAACATTTACACTAATCTTGCTAGCACTTTTGTTCCTAAGATCAAAGAAGCACTTTTTCCCCTTTGTCCTGTGACGGCATTTTCATCTCAATCTGAAGGATAAAAGTTGGAGTTGGCCTTTGAGGGGGAAGTAAGTGTAATGGGAGATAACTCTGGAGAGGGATTGACTCATTCTTCCTCTGGATAGTAACCACAGGCCCTAAAGACTTGAAGATTAGAGGATGAGGACTTGGAACTTGGCAGGAAGAAGTTTATGTTCTTTTGTGGAGTTCAAAATTAATAGGCCATGTCTGAAGAGTATGTTAGCCCCACCGAGGCCAGGAACTCGGAAAGAATAAAGGTCCCCTTTCCTTCCTTTTCAGAGATACAGCCAGAGAGTCACTCAGAGTTGGACCAGCAAGAAAACAGTATGTGATGGTGTTTATCTCAACTTGACAAGGCTCCAGCTTGCCTGCTGGGATTACTTAGCCCTTGGGCATGCCCGTGAGGGGTGGTGTTGATTGCATTAATTGAGGTTGGAAGACCCATCCTAAAAGTGGTTGCACCTGGGTTTGGATCTTGGCCTATATAACAAAGTGAGCAGAAGCAAGCTTTTATTGCTGTCTTTCTGACTGGGGGTACAATGTGATCAGGTACCTCAAGTTTCTGAGGCAATAACTTCCAATCCAGGGGACAGCCTATAACTTTGCACAATTAACGGAAATACACCCTCCCTTGAGAGGGCTGCCTTTGTCAGGGTATTTTACCACAGCAACAAGGAAAGAAACCAAGACACGGCTCTGTGTGCACCAAGTATTTGAGGTTTCAGTACAGGTTAGCATCGCTGTTAGGACAGCAGCAGCATAGGTCTGGAGAGCAGCACTGAGGCCACAACCTGCCACCGAGCTTTAGAGGTCAACTAAAGGTCACTTTGATCCTCCTCTCAGCCAGTGTCCAGTAGCAAGTTCCTGTCACCAGAAAGCAACAGCCTTTCATTTTCCTTCTAGATCTCACATAGATGCTTTTCACTGACAGACTAGTGGCAACTCAGAAGAAAATGGATTCCAGATCTGTGGCTCAACAAACAAAGAAAAACCACCACCACAACAACAAAATGCCTGTGTAGGTATATGTGTGCTGGCACTTAGTGAGTGCAACGTGACCGAATGGGAAACAACAGAAGCCGAAGAACAAGGCTTGTGTATGAGAGCTGACAATGACTGGTACTTCTGTGGTGGCGCATACACATCGAAACGGTTCTCTCCAAGACCGACACTGAGCACTGAATGGTGATTCAAATCTATAATACACAAGGTGCTAGAGATCTGTATTTTAGAAGGAAAAATGAGGTGAGGTAAATTGGGAGAGGAATGATGGACAGGTAGGGGTAGTAGATCAAGGTTAGGGAAACTCTTTGTTCAAGTGGCAGAAAGCAAGTGTTTAAGGCTCTGTGGACCATAGCATCCATGCTGTGGCTGTTTAACTCTTTGATATCAGCCATAAGAAACATGTCAATGAACAGGCATGGCTGTGTGCCAATAAATTCTGTTTCATAATAGGGGATAAGGGGTACAGCAATTTAGAGCACCAAGGAACAAGGTCGCTGATCATAACCACCTGTGGTGGTTTGAATGAGAATGGCCCCCATAGGCTCTTAGGTTTGAATACTTGGTCACCAGGGAGTGCACTGTTTGAAAGGTTTAGCAGGTATGGCCTTGTTGGATTAGGTGTGTTGCTGGGTGTGGGTTTTGAGGTTTCAAAAAGCCCATGCCAAGCCCAGAGTCTCTCTCTTCCTGCTGCCTTTGGATCTGGATGTAGAACTCTCAGCTACTCTGTCTGCCTGATCCCCCCAACTCCTTGAGGAAAAGGGACTAAACCTCTGAAATTGTAAGCAAGCCCGGATTAAAAGCTTTCTTTTTTATAAGAGTTGCTTTGGTCATGGTGTCTCTTCAAAGCAATAGAACACTGAGTAAGACACACCCCATGCAGAAAGTTCTCTAAACTTGAGTAACAAATGTTCAGACTGTCTGACAGATAAATGCTATACATGTTGAAAAGTCAGCTAGGGATAACCAATCTTTCTTTACAAATCTACAAACATCAGAAATGGAAACTTTATATTTTTCCAGGCATCTATTTGTTCAGTAAATCTTCTGTAATCCTGAGATAATATTGTTTCATATATATACACCATATATATATATATATACACCATATATATAACTTTATGCATGTATATTTATGTGTGTACATATTTATATGTTAAAGCACAGGTGCTGAACTATGTATGTTTCATGGAAAACACTGTCTTGTGATACTCAACTTAAAGTATTTGGATGTTTCTTGTGATTTCTGGATCCTTTCCTTCATAGCAATTGGCTGACATCACGGTTTCTTGGGTTTGGCCTCGCAAATGGAACTCAGATGGCTTCCTCAGATAAGGAATTCCTAGGGAAAATACTCACTGGAAGTAAAACTCTTGCAGAGGTGTGAGAAAGGGCAACTGTTAGTTAGTCTATAATAACAGACATATTTTTTTTCCTGTGGAAAAACCGTGAGTGTCTTAACACTTTGGTCACCCCAGAGGATATGGATACATTATTCCATAGCAAAACTGAAGAAGTACTTGTCTCTTGGAGAATATATCGTCCTGACTTATCAAACTCTGGAATTTCAAAACAATCCATCTTGAGAAAATGCATGCTGTTGTTTAAAAGTTTTAAAACATTCCATTCTGCAGGAAGTTTCTAGAAAGATAAACTACTCAACTAGCTTCAGGAAGGTCCTGAAACTGACTAGATTCACTAGACCCCTCCTTGCCAGAGTAAGCAATAAGAGCTGAGAGTCCCCCTCAGATGGAAGGAAGCTGAGCTGCAAGGAAGACTCTGATACCAGACCAGCTGCCTGGAAGAAGCCGAAACCATCTGAGCTGCCTGGGAGAGGTTTAGATAACTGAGGTTCAACCTATTGAGCTGCCCGTGGGCTGCCCAGTGTGCTCCAGGTTCCCTGCTTTGTGAGCTGTCATCCATGCTGGGGTGGGCTTTGGTGATGCAGCTGTCCTGAGGATTTCTGCTCCTATAAGTAACCCCTGACCCATATGCCTGTAAGTAACCCCAATAAGATTCATTGGTTCACCAGGGTGGACTTTGGTGGTATCTGGACTTTTAGTCTGTTGTGGGTTCCCTGTATGGGGTGAGTAGACATGAGCTTTGCATCGTCTCAGGAAAAGTTCTGTCGCACAACAGATGCAAATGATGTTCATATACTACTTATATAGGAAATTCTCTCTCTTTTTTTTCAAAATTCTTTTTAAATATAATTAAAGGCAAGAAAAAAATGTCCTGAGTGAAGAGGGGTTGTTCCAGCAAAACCTTATGAAGGATTGGTGGAGTCGTGGTACAGGATAGTCCTTGGGCTGCTGGACACCTGAGCACCAGTGCTGTGTAAAGGAAGCTGCATCCTTTGCCACAGCAGCCCCCCCCTTCCATGCTTACTGTGACCTGTAACCTTTCCTTCACCCAAGAGGGGTGGTTTATGAGGAAGCTCACAGAGCTGCTATGATTTCTTAAGACAACTAAAGCCAGCTGTATGTACACCGTAGCGCATTTTATTTGGTAGGATTTTATGTTCTAAGGGAAGCCAAGCCATCACAGACCTCGGAGGAAGGGTTTAGATAGGGTTGTCATTTACCACTGCAGGAAGGAGACCGGATAAGTTCTATGGGGCCAGGCTTCAATGAAAGCAATCTATAGCTTCAGTTGCACGTTGGTGAACAGGAGAGCGCAAGGAATTCAAGGGTGTTCTGAATTCCATTGAGCATGCACAGCTAGTCATGTGAGTGCTGATTGACAGGAGGTAAGTTATACCTGCCTTGTTTTCAGTGCTCTAGCGCCCCACAGCCCCTTTTCTTTTGATAAGGTCTCTCACCATGGTGCACAGGCTGTTGTCCTTCATCTCACCATAGCGCCTCAGCCTCTTGAGTGCTGGGCACCTTTTATTTCTGAAGTTGTTTGCAATGAACATACAAAAGTCCCATGACTAGTTTTATATTTATTACATTTAAGTGCACCTTGGGATGAATCTAGAACCTTATCAGTGTCCCTTTCTAGTTTTAGAAGTATTTGTGGGAAAGCATTGTTACAAATTGGGAATGCAATGGTTGGAATATTTGTGAATCCTGTGTTCCTTGCAAAGCTATAAGGATTTTCATTCTTGGTTAGGACTTTGGGGTGGAGCACATAATAGTTTTTCCAGAATTTTCCTATATATATATATTTTTTCTGGACCCAGTAACCTAGGAGATAGTGGTGGTGGAGGTGGCGGCGGCGGCAGCGGGGGGGGGGGGGGGGGGGGGGGGGACACATACAAATTTTCAGTGATCTACTCTTGTCTCCTCACTGTCCCCAAGTGTGGTTTATTTCCCTTAAAATGTCAGGGGAGAAGAGTTCTTGGACAGACGGAACTATCGTTTGATTGTGTACCGGATGGACACTATTCCTCACAGCACAGAGGTCTGTCAGTGGTGTGTCAGAACGCTGATTCAGGGTGAAGGATTGCCCCACTGCTATTAAATGCAGGGTGCCAGCACTGGGGTGCCGCTCGGTGGTAGAGCTCCTGCCTGCACGAGCAAGGGCAGGGTCCTGAATTTGACCCCCAGCACCCAAACCTAAAACTAAGCCACGCCTTACTGCCTCAGGGACAATACTCATATCAGACTATTTAAACCTAAAATGTAGTGCATACATTAAAAAAATGTTAGTGAAATTTTTTAATGTATCATTCACAAATCCCTACTTGTTTTTAAACCCTGGGAAGCCTCCTTGTTCAGATTTCTGCAGCTTATTTAGTGCTACTGGTTTTGTCCCCAACTCTGTTGGTTCAGTGAAGGTGAATTCCTTTAGGCCCTGTGACTAACATCTCTAGATTTGAAGATTATCTTATGAGTTCATTAGAAAACTTTGGAACAAAATGAATTCAATACTTACTGAGTATTTAATGCAGTCATACCTCTAGGGAAATACACTGACTCCTGATTTAGTGGTTGGCTGCAAAACATTCTGGCAATGAAAGGAACTGGGATAAGCATTCTTTATTAGGAAAAAAAAAAAAAAACCCAAGGGACCCTGAGGCCCCTATAAGACAGAGACAACTTCAGCTTAAAGTTTTCTTCCAAAAAACATGACGTCATTTGTCTGTTGGTAGAATTTACCATTTGTATTCATAAGAGTATGATATAAAGCTTAAGACAGACTGCACCTTTGGCCTCTAAAGGTTTTTAGTGGATTCTCTTCAGAAGACAAATTGAAAGAGTAAAAATCTTGGGCGTGTTTGCTCAGGGCACGAGTTGGGAAAACCTATGTAGTCCTGAAGGATTTTCCTGAAGGAAAAGAAAACTGTGGATTTGTGGATTTTTAACCGGGATGCATCAGAAGGAAATTTAATCTGTGCTCCAGAAGTCATTCTTGGTAGTCGTCAAGTGTTTTCCCCATTACATATTTTCATATTTGTGCTGAGATAACGTTTTAAACATTTTGAAAGCACAGAGAAATGCTCTGGAAAAAGGGGACCTTGTCCTTGCTCTGTTTCCAAATCCCAAGTAATCATAACTCATGGTTTTGGCCAGAATGTTGTTTTCCTAAGACTGCTGTCCGCACACATATTGATAAATTGATGTAAGAGTTCTTGGCCACATTTCTATCAGTGTTCTGTGGTGTGTGAATGTGTGTGTGTGTGTGTGTGTGTGTGTGTATGTGTGTGTGTGTGTGTGTGTGCAGTGTGTGTATATATGTGTGTTGTATATGTCAGTGGTGTGTATGTCTGTGGTGTGTGTATGTGTGCTGTGTGTGTGTGTGTGTGTGTGTGTGTGTGTGTGTGTGTGTGTGTGTGTGTCTATCCAACACTTGCTCCTTTGAAATCTTGCCTCTGGCTGGAGACAGCATGTTGAGTCGCGAAGAAGGCTGTCCTGAGGCATCTGTGTTTGGAGCAGAAGAGTGACTTCTGAACCATCTCCTAACTTCCTGTACTTCTTTGTCGTCTAGAAACCATCCTTGCTGGAACACTCCTCCATTGCTGGTGGGAGTGCAAATTTGTACAGCTACTTTGGAAGTCAGTGTGGGAGTTTTTCAGAAAACTGGGAATCAATCTTCCTCAAGACCCAGCTATACCATTCTTGGGCATATTCCCAAAGGATGAATCATACCACAAGGACACTTGCTCAGCTATGTTCATAGCAGCATTATTCGTAATAGCCAGAACCTGAAAACAACCTAGATGTCCCTCAACCAAAGAGTGGATAAAGAAAATGTGGCACATTTACACAATGGAGTATTACTCAGCTGTTAAAAACAAGGACACCAGGAAATTTTAAGGCAAATGGATAGAACTAGAAAAAGTCATCCTGAGTGAGGTAACTGAGACTCAGAAAGGCAAACATGGTATGTACCCACTTACAAGTGGATATTAGCTGTAAAATAAAGAATAACTATGCTACAGTTCATAGACCCAGAGAGACTAGGTAACAAGGAAGGTTCATGGGGGAGGGGGACTCCTGGATTTCCCTAGAAGGAGAAATAGAAAAGATTTTGTGAGTGGACTGCGGGTGGGTGGGGATGGGAACATGAACAATTAGATTGGGGGGGGCGGGAGGGGGGAGATTACTGAGAGAGATGACTGGAAAGGGGGGGCATTTCAAAGTCAGGTAAAAACCTGGTGCTAGGAAATCTCCCAGGAATCTACAAGGATGCCCCAGCTAAGACTCGGCAATAGCAGATATGTAGCCTGAACTGGCCATCTCCTGTGACCAGATTGGTGCCTAGCCCAATTGTCATCAGAGAGGCTTCATCCAGCAACTGATGGAAACAGATGCGGAGACCCACAGCCAAACATTAGGCAGAGCTTGGGAAATCCTGCAGAAGATGGGGAGAAAGGGTTGTAGGAGCCAGAGGGGTCAAGGACATCACAAGAAAACTCACAGAATCAACTAACCTGGTCTCATAGGGGCTCACAGAGACTGAACTGACAACCAGGGAGCCTCCATGGGACTGACCTAAGCCCTCTACATATATGTGACAGTTGTGTAGCCTGGTCTACTTGTGGGACTCCTAACAATGGGGGCAGGAGCTGTCCCTAATGCTTTGGCTGGCTCTGGGGACCCTACCCCTCATACTGGGTCTCCTTGCCCAGCCTTAATACAAGGGGAGGTGCTTGGTCTTACTGCAACTTGATATGCCATGCTTTGTTGATACTCATGAGAGACCTGGATTGGGGGGTGGGAAGAGAGGGAGTTTCGGGGAGAGGGACTTGGGGTAGAGGAGGGAGGGGAAACTGCGGCCAGGATGTAAAATAAATAAAATTATTTTTTAAGACAAGAAACCATCCTTGCTTCCCCCTTCTCTCTCTCTCTCTCAGGGAGGAGCCTTTTCCAGCCCTGCGATGTTCCTCCTTTTCATCGTCTTTTCAGTCTGATGACAAGACTGTAGGTTTCCAAGTGACTAAGTGACTTCTTCATAACCCCATCATTTTGGTAATCCTCCTGCTCCCCTTTCTCCCCTGTCCCCTCACCTCCCTCCTTGAACATTTCCATCCCTGATACCCTCCCCCGCCCCTTTCAGGTCACCTAAGATCTACTATGATGCCCAGCCCTTAAAGCCTCCTGCTGCCCACGGGCTCTTCTGAGCTGGCACCTAGAGAGACTCTTATGTCGAACACACAAAACGAGGAGACTCAAGGCAGGCTTCACATGTGAGGAGAACACTGGCGCCTCGGTTCCTGACCTCCCCCAGTATAATTTTTTCATTTCGTCTATTTACCGCCTGGTTTTATTTTCTCTGCAGCTTGATATAACTCCATTGTGTGGCCATATTATCTATTTACCATTTGGTGGACATCTAGGCCAGTTTTATTTCCTGGCTATTATAAGTAGAATGCCAACAAGCATGAATGAGCCACCAAACCTGGTTATTGTTTAAAAGTACAATTTTGAGAGTTTAAGAGTTTTAATTCTACCAAGCTTCTGTTCAGTTGCAATAATTGCTTGATTATCAAAACTAAAAGATGTATTTCTGAATCAATAAGAATTATTAACTAGCAAGAAAAATATTTAATCAGTATTATCTGAGTCTTAATGATAAATATTTGGATTTAATTCCAATTAAACTCATAGAACAAAATAAATGTATTAATATGGTTTAAATTTACCCTATATATTTATAAAACATAACCTTTATTTGCAATTCTACAAAGTTACCACTTGAGCCATTATATCAATTCACTTAACTAATAGCAATGAATTACTTAACACAGAAAAATCAAAATGGCTGCTGATGTGTCTGTGGTCCCTGCGCCTTTGATAGGCTTTTAGGAGATTGGAACTATACTGAAGGGCTCACTTATGCCTTCACATTGTGTGACAGAAGACATCAGCCAGTGCTGGGCAAACCAACCCGCCGCCAACAGAGGTTATGCCGGGGTATGTAAGAATTCAGGGCAGAGCCATATTAGATTTTTTGGTGACAGAGAAGGGACAGGAAGTTCTTTTCTTAGTAAGCTGACCTGGGAATCTTATACAGCATCTGAGAGGACTAGGGTCTGACTCAACTGTGTCTGGTTCTGTGGGGAGTTACCAACTGTTAGATCCTTTTCCATGGATTCCGTTTCTAAAGAAGGGCAGCCTTCATCTTCTTCCAAGAAGACACAGTGTAATGCACAGTGTAATAATACACAGAGTGCTGTTCATCCTAAGTTCTGGCCGTACCCGGAGCCCAGGGACAGGTTCTGCTTGGAGGAATGGCTGGACAATGATAGAGTTGGCCTGATCAGGACTTTCCAAGGTCCTGCTCCAGTGAGAGTGGTGTCTCAGGGACAATGGCCTTCATAGTTATATTAATTTCATATCATATCAAAGGCTATCATATCAAAGTTCCACAGACTAAGTAATTTGGACAGTACCAATTTACTCCCCCATATTCTTGAAGTCAGAATTCCAAGATATGCATGCTGGGAATTTTCACTGAATTCTCTGCCATTTGCAATCAACATCAACTACGACACATACACACCTTAACCAATTTTGTTTCCTCATCTCATTAAAAAAAAAGATTTACTTTAAAATGTTTATTATGTGTGTTGGCAGGGATTGAGGTTGGGGGGGGAGAGTGCACCCGAGTGTGGTACCCGAAGAGGGCAGAATATATTATCAGACTCTTCTCTGAGCTTCAGTTACAGACAGTTGTGGGCAGCTTGTGTGGGTAGTGGGAATTGGACCTAAGACCCCTAGAAGGGCAGCAAGTGTTCTTAATGTATTCACTGCTGAGCCATCTCTCCAGCCCACTCTTAAGCTATTCCTTCCTCTGTCTATTTTCTCCTTCTTTCAGTATTCCTCTGGTGAGATTTCTGGTCCTGTTCAATCCTCACCAAAGGGATGAACACTGAGGCACTTTTGTCTCTAAACTTCCTGCAGAAAACATGACATCAAAATTGATCCTTCTGCCAGGCGATGGTGGCATATACCTTTAATCCCAGCACTTGGGAGGTAGATGCAGGCAGATCTCTGTAAGTTTGAGCTCAACCTGGTCTACAGAATGAGTTCCAGGACAGGCTTCAAAACTACACAGAGAAACCTTGTCTTGGAAAAAACAAAACAAGACAAAACAAAAATCAATTCTTCCTTCCATCTTTCCTTCCTTTTAAATTTCTTTCTTTTTTTCTCCTTCCATTCTTTATTTTGGTGTTCTTTTTTAGTGGTTGTGGTGGGAATTGGGTGGGCAGAGTTTCACGTAGCCAGGCTAGCCTTGAACTTGCTATGTAGCCAAGGAAGACCTTGAATTCCTTGACCTTCCTGACTCTGCCCACCAAAGAACTGGGATTACAGAGGCTTGTGTCATTGTGTGCCTGGCTGGCGTTTGCTTCTCTCACTTGGCTTTAATTCTCGTTCCACCTGATGTCCCCCAACTAAACACTGTGTTTTGAAGTTCCGTGACTATGTGTTGCTTCCGATTTCTTGTGGCTATCGGTTGTGTGCTGTCATTTATGTACATGGTGGGAAACAGTAACTTTTTTTCTGTATTTCAATTATACATTTTAAATGCACAACAAAAGAAGTAAGAGAAAACAAAAAAAGTAACAAGGCATTCCCCCAAAGAGAGACCAGTATATGGTACTCTCTAGAACACTGCCTTTCCTAGCTGCTTTTCTGATAGGCTACCTTGTCGTGGCAATGCATACTATAATTATAATATTTAAGGCAAATATATTTCTGTAAAATAATCTGTAATGAACATGATGTTTTGATATCATGATGGCTTGCGCATGTCCATATGTTTCTACTCATTCCCAACTAAGACCTTTGTCATCTATTAAAGATGCAAAAATAAATGTTACATACTATATATCTTATATGTAAATTTTAACCAGACTGCTTTTTGAAAATAGATTAATATAATTTGTTAATAAAGTTTTCCATCCCTAAAGATTAAACCACACACTCTCTCTAAATATAATTCCCAGGCACTAGAAATAAAAGAGCTGGCTCCCATAATACTTGAGGAGAATGCTCACTAGAGTAAAAAATAAAGACAAAGATTCCATCTGAGAACTCTCGAGGTTCTCTAGTGGCCAGGTCATCCCTGAGGACCTCAGCTGCCAGGATCCACTCACAGAATACTCTAATGGCTACACCCAGCCCTTCCAGATGCAGGTGGCCACCAAGATCTAAGTAAAAAGCCCAAGCTCAGGACTTGACATCCCACCAGTCCCCACCCTGGAAATCTCCATCCTGCTTCCCCTCAAACCCTATATAAACCCTGATGCCTTCTGCTCAAGTCTGTGCTGCTTCTTACCCAAGCAGAGGCAGCCACCTGCCTGGGCTTTTCCCCTCCAGTGATTATCTTGAGTGAGGTCTGTTGTGGGGTATGACTTTGTGGTATTCCTTCGCTCTCAACTGCCAGGATACCTTTCCCTTCAGAGCTGTAACCTTTGCACTGGGCCCCACCCCACCCCTCAGAGCAGAGATGTAACACTTACATTGGGGAATCCTCATGCACAACCCAGAAGAGCTGTAACACTTCATTTGGGGGAAGCCTTTCCACTCAGAGCTGTAACGTTCACACACACACACACACACACACACACACACACACACACACACACACACACACACCAAACACAGAAGGGGTGCTAAGAGGAGGGTGAAAGTGATGCACATGCAGTGTATCCATGTATGACATTCTCAAAAAGTTAAAGCATTTAAATTAAAAGAAAAAAAACCAGTATCTGGCTAATGCATAACGCAGTATAAATATTCCATATTATATTTATGTATACAAAGAATTCCAAACAACAATCAATTCCCGCTGGCACAGCCTGGAAGTCAGACAAGTTTAAAGCTCTAACTAACTGAAAATGTCTGGAATCAATTCCAAGAGATTCCCATGAAGCTTTATTACCTAAAATGACCCCCACTCACAAAAGTCCACAGTTTTAAACAATTTCGATAGAAAAGGCTTTGGCATTCCTCCTTGAATCTGAGGTTGTCTTTTTATCCCAAACCAATAAACCAAAGAAAAGCCAGAGGCATAGAAATATCAGCCTCATTTTCCACACGTGTTGTAGAGAATTACGCAGTTAACGGGAAAGGTTTCTATTCTTTGTGGCTCTGTGTTGCTCCATCCTCTTCCCGTGTAGAGTATGTATAGAATGTGGAACTGTATTTACCAACCTTTTAACCCACCATGTTATCAGACTTAGTGTTTCCCCTCTCCCACATCATCCTATATACTACCTCCCCTGACAAAAGCATGATGAGAAAGAAACCTTTCCCAAATTAATGTAGCACTAGTATTTTAGGATTCCCAGGTAACCTTTGCCTTTAGTAGTTACATAGAAGGATTTTAGCTCCATTCCACATATTTCTGACTATATTGGTTGCTTCTCTTGTTGCTGTGAGAAACGCAGCTTAAGAAGGGTTTGTGTGGGGGCCAGGATTTGAAAGTACAGCCCAGCACGGCAGCAGAGTCATGACACAGAGCTCAAGGCACTGCTCACATTGCATCCAGAAATGTGACATGCAGGGAAGAGTGGTACCGATCAGCTTACGTTCCCCTTGGTATTTCATCTGGGCCCCTGGCCCGTAGAATATAGCTTCTCCCGCCTCATGTAACCTAGTCCATGTAATTCCTCATAGGCACATCCACAGATTTATTCCCATTTCGATTCCAAATCACCAAAGTTTTATACAAGATACTGTATTTCTGTCTACTGGTCCTCTCTTCTGGCTACGTAGGCTGATCACACAAAAATTAAAAATGGGAGACTGGAGATGGGGCTCAGTTGGGAGAGTGATTCTAACTTCAGTTAAGTTGATGGTCTCTTTGACAACTGGTGTTGAGAAAATTATAAATCCATACACACAAAATAATAAATCAATAAAAGTAGGAAAACCCCTTCAATTTCTAAAAAATGTGCTGCTCTTGAGAACCAATGTTTTCAGGTTCTGATATGTGATTTGAAAATACCTTAAGCTATTTTCAAAAATTAACTTTACAATGTTAGAATTGCTTGTAATCTCAGCAATTGGAGGTGGGGACGGGTAAATCAGTTCAAGGCCATTCTTGGTTATATGGTGAGTTTGAGGCCAACTTGAGCTATATCAGACCACTGCAAGAGAAAAAAAAAATCAAGGCCAGCCTGGAAACTTGTTTAGATATTGTCTCAAGTAGAAAAGTGAGGGTTGTTATTATTGTTTAGTGGTAGAGTACTTGCCTAACACGGAAAATGTCCTAGGTTCAATTCCTAATATAGAAAAAAAAACCAGCAAAAAATTTACCTTTTTTAGGTCACTATTTAATTATGCTATAAAATTAGATTCATTAATGAAAGGGATGAATGGTTAATTTTCTATGTCCAAAATTAAACCAAGAGGAAGTCAACAACATCAATACACCCATAACAAATGAGGAGACTGAAAGTAATAAAAAACCAGCTTAAAAAATATCCGGGGCTAGATGGTTTCAGGGAAGAACCTGCCAGGCCTTCAAAGAAGATCTACAGCCAGTCCTTCTTAAACTATTAAAAACAAAACAAAACAGAAACGGGTTTCCCACACTCTTTCTAGGAAGCCAGTGTCGCTCTATTACCAAACCCAGGTAAAGCCACAAGAACAACAACAAAAAGAAAACTACAGGCCAATAGTCCTGGTGAACACGGACTCAAAGTGCACAATAAAATGTGTGCAAACAGAACACAAACATACATCAAAAGGATTCCCCACCATGAGCAAGTTAGCTTGATCTCTGAAATGCAGGAATGGTTCACCATGTGCAAATCAAATCAATAAATGTAAACCACATAAGTAGACTGACAGGGACAAAAATGGCAGGATCATTCCTATAGGTGCAGAAAAAGCCTTTGGCAAAATCCGACATGCATTCGTAATAAAAAACCTAGAGAATGCAGGGCTAGAGGGGACATACCTCCATACAATAAAAGCTATATCGGAGAAACCCACAGCCAGCATCCTCCTAAATGTAGGAAAGCTTGAAGCAATCCCACTGAAATTAGGAAAGAACTTGGTGATTTCCTCTTACCCCAGAACAATGGAGAAGATGAACAAAACAGCTAACAAACGCTGGAGGGGATGGAACAGGCCCCCAGACCTTAGCACAACTGATGTCCAGCAGGAGGCACCATTCTGACCTAAGAATCCAGCAAGGAGGCCCCAACACAACACACACACACAGTAGTAATATTATACAGACCACGCAGGTTGTATTTTGGAATATATATGCATACACATATATTCCTGTAACAAAAATTAATAACAAAAGATACCTGAATTTGGAAGAGAGTAGGAGAGGCACATGACGGGGCTTGGGGGAGGCAAGGGAAGCAGAAAATGGTGTAGTTATATTACAATTTCAAAAATAAATAAAAAAAAGTCACCATGACCCAGGCAATTTATAAAAGGAAACCTGTGATCTGGGTTTATGGGTCTAGAAGGTTAGATTCCATGACAGAGTGAGGCGTGAGGCAGGGATGGCTCAGAGCTCACGGCTCAAGCTGCAAGCAGGAGGCAGAGAAAGCTGACCTGAAATGGTGGCCAAGTCTTTGGAAACCTCAAAGTCCCCCTCATGACACTGTCTTTGTTACTTTACCTGTTGCTGTGGTAAAATAACTTTACAACTGGGCACATCAGTCATACTCCAGGGCAGGACCCATGCCAAGGAGTAGTTGGTGGTCCAAACAAACCAGACTAAAAGATTTTTTTTTGCTTGTTTGTTTGGGTGGAATTTTTTTTTGTTTCATTTGGGTATTTTTTTTTATTGATTTTCATTTTTTTTTAAATTTTTGGAGAGAGAAAGAACATGAAGTTTGGTTATTAATAAGGTGGAGAGGATCTGGGAGGTTGGGGGAGGGAAAAAAACATGACCAAAATGCACTGTATGAAAAAACTTAATTAAAAATATCCTGGCAAAAGCAATTTCAGGGAGAAAGTGTTTCTTCTAGCTCACAGTGCAAGGGTGTAGTCCAGCTTGGTGAGAAGATCAGAGTCAAGGGTTTGAAGCGGAGGATCCAGTGAGAGCTGGGTGAGTGCCAGTGTTCAGCTTGATTCCTCCATTTTAAGTCATCCAAGTCCCAGGCCTAGGGAATGCTGCTGTTGTTGCAGGGTTTCCCACGTTAGGTAATTATATAATCCCCAATCTTATCACTTACAAATGCACTTTGCCTTCTAGGATTACAGAACCTGTCGCAGTGTGTTTAACCTATGGTATGCATCCCGTAAGTTATTTGCTAAATAAAATCCATCCTTTCAATAATCCACGCCCACACAGCAGCATTCATATGCACAAAGACTCAATCTAGAAGTTTGAGACCAAGTTCAAGTGTTTCCTGAGTGAACTGCCACTGTTAGGTTCTAATTGATTTGTTATTTTGAAATTAATGAAAATGCAATTTACATATTTCTCATTTGAGGCAAAGTCTTAAGGTTTAAGAATAATTTAAATTGCCAGGCAGTGGCAGCACAATACTTTTAATCCCAGTATTTGGGAGGCAGAAGCAGGAAGATCTCAGAGTTCAAAGGCCAGCCTGGTTTACACAGCCAAGGCTACACTGAGAAACCCTGCCTTTGGAAAACAAAACCAGTTTAATATCTATGCTGTTTTACTTCTCATTTATTACTCGGTAATTGTGCAAGTACTGTTGCTAGCCCCAGTGACAAAAGTCCCAAGAAGTAGGTCAGATTACCAGGCAAGGATGCTGTAGGATCCTGTGTGAACTGCGTGAAGCTTCCCAACCTTGGTTCTTTCTGTGTGGTTCCCAAGATGATAGTGGTCATGCCCGGCTGCGGTGGTGCAAGTCTTTAATCCCAGCACTTGGGAGGCAGATCTCTGTGAGTTTGAGCCCAGCCTGGTCTGCAGAGAGAGTTCTAGGACGGCCGGGCCTACACAGAGAAACCCTGTCTGGAAAAACCAAACCAAAAAACAAACAAACAAACAAACAAAAAAAACCCAAACAACAAACAAACAAACAAAAACCCAAGCCAAAATAAACAGACAAACTCCACCCAAACCACCAAGGCTGTGGAATCGCTCAGGACCAAGAGCCTGATTTCAAAGTCAAAGCCTGGAATTTCAAAACCAATTGCTCAAGGTAGAAGATGCCTTTATCTCAGCAGTCAGGAAACTGAGGCTCGAACTCATAAATTCAAGGCAGGCGTTTTTAAGACTCTCTCAGAAATGGAAGAGATACAGGGAGGGAGGGTGGAGAGGAGAGAGGGGTAGGGGATAGGGTAGAAGCGGAGGAGGGAGGAAAGAAACATAAAAATACCCCACCCACTCAAAATAGAATCATAACTCCAGGAGATGGCCCCACACTCGAGTATATGGGTTGCAAGAAATTGGTCTCCATGGGTTTAAAACAAAATGAGGAAACAAAGTGCGATGGGTATGTAAGGGGGTGGTTCTGGATGGAATTGAGGTGGTGGCGATTGGGATCAAAACGCAATGTATAAAGTTCTCAAGAGAAATTACAAAGATATATGGTAAGATAAAAGTCAAATAAACAGGACAGAGTGGAACCAGGAATTCCCATTGATCCAGTAGCTCCACCCTTCCTGGTAGGAGGAGCCCAATATTCCGGAAGCTGTCTAGAGGATAGTAGATCAAATGTGATTGGATGCGTCGGGTAAGACTAGACAGGGATTTCCGCCCACCGCCTTGTCTGTAAGGACTCCAGTGAAGCCTGCCCCTTCACGCCGGCTCAGGGAGGCGAGGCGATTCCTCCGGAACTGCGGAACTCCTTCTCAAGAGAAGCATGAGCCGGAAAGCTACAGCACGCAGCTGCTTTGCACCCGTGCACCCCGAAGCCAGGATAGTGGTGGTCCTTCCAGTTGGGGACCTCCTGCTGTCTTGCTACCAGTGCCCCAGAAAGTGCTTCGAGCACCCCCATTTCGTTGTGGTCCTGGAGCCTTCACCGAGGCCTGGCCCTGGGGTGCACCCCTGCTGGCCTTTGGCTCCTTGGGCGTTTCTGCAGTGGCGACCCCAGCAGGATAGGAGGAAGCTGCTGTGCCCTCAGACGTCGCCGTCGCCGTCACGGTCTTCCTCAGCGTCAGCGAGAGGGAAGAGGAGACTTACCCACATGGCCAACAGCACCACAGCCGCCAAGAGGACTTTCAGCAACAACCGAGCGGCAGCCCAGCCGATGTACTTCACCTACGTCGTCACCCCGCAGCAAGCCGCCTACAGCTATTCCTTGTTTGGGGTGAAGAAGCTCACCCTCACCAAGGAGCGGAAGGACAGGATCCCGGCTGCCATGCGTCAGCACTACTTGGGCCTGTTCACCGAAGAGTGCCTCAAGTTCTCCTCCTCGCACCTGGAGGCCATCGAGAAGGCGCAGTCAGAGGAGAAGGTGGTCTACGACCGAAGTCCCGGCAAGGACAAGTACCTGAATGTCGCCCTGCACACCCTGAAAAAACTCAGGGGCCTGGTTCCCAGTGCCGTGCCGGGTCTCAGCAAGGCCACGCTGTACAGCCGCCTGAGGAGCTATATGCTCTCGGAGGAGGACCTCAAGAAGCACGGCTTCCCGTTCGCACACCCCGAGAAGCCCGGCTCAGCCATGCTCTTCAAGCAGGAGCAGCGTCGGAGTCCGACACACACGACCTGCTGCCGCTGCAGCACCGAGTATCGCGTGTCGTCCTCGGGCCGCTGCCTCAGTTCGGAACCCTGCGTGTTCCACTGGGGGCGCAGAGCCTTCGTCCGGGTGCTCGGGGGCTTCGAGTCGCGGTACTCGTGCTGCCAGGCGTCCCTGGGAGCCACAGGCTGCACGGTGGCCAAGCAGCACGTGCAGGACGGCAGGAAGAACAACTTGCATGGCTTTGCCAAGACCTTCCCGAAGAAGGACTGGGAGGCGCACGCGGGGATCTACGCCCTGGACTGTGAGATGTGCTACACCACGCATGGCCTGGAGCTCGCCCGCGTCACAGTGGTGGACACGGACTTGCGAGTCATTTACGACACCTTCGTCAAGCCCGACAATGAGATTGTGGATTACAACACCATATATTCTGGAGTGACCGAGGCCGACCTGGCAAACACCAACATTAGGCTGCGGGATGTCCAGGCCATGCTCCTGAGCCTGTTCAGCACTGAAACCATCCTCATCGGACACAGCCTGGAGAGTGACCTGCTGGCTTTGAAGTTAATCCATGGCACGGTGGTGGACACATCCGTGCTCTTTCCCCACTACCGGGGTCTTCCCTTCAAGCGCGCCTTGCGAAGCATCGCCTACCAGTACCTTAACCTGACAATCCAGAACCACAGCAGTGGACATTGCTCTATCGAGGATGCCAGCGCCTGCATGCAGCTGGTGACCTGGAAGATGAAGGAAGACGCCAAGTTCTTCTGCCCTCCTCAGCAGCAGGCCACTTGCCCGAAGTGTGCGCTGCAGCAGAAACTGGTTTGCATCAGCCGACACACCCAGACGCCAGAGGTGCCCGAGACGCTAGACAAGCTGCACCCAGAGGAACGAGGTACAGACCTACCTCACACTCCCCAGCTAGAGACTTGAGGACTTCTTGTGAATTGATTATAGGTTGTAGGGAGGCGAGGAATGACCTCCATAGAGTTGTTAAACTTTTAGTCCAAGCCTGATGCATTGCAGAGTTATCTGCTACCTTGTGGGGCAAGGCTGGGTACTGCTTGCCCTGTTGTGGACGCGAGAAGAGGATGAGTTCAGTTTAAGTCACGTCACACCCAGCTAAAGGGATGAGGAGGAAATACCGCTGCGGGTTCCAGAACTTTCTCACAGAGCTGACCAAGGAAAACAGCCTGCCTGACTCAGAGGTGAGACCATTTTGATTCGACAAGGAGCGACAGAGCTGTTAACCGTGACTTTAAGATTAACTTTGCCTAGTAAAAGCAGCCCCTCCTCGTCTGTCAGGTCCTCAGTGCTTTGAGAAAGTCGATGAAATTTGTTGAAAATAGCTAGTTCCAAGCAACACTGATAACCTCTTAATTTTCAGGAGGTTGTGGTTTTTTGTTGTTGTTGCTCTTGAAGTTGAAATAGTTAGATTTCTTGGGGGGAGTAACTTTTTTTTTCTACATAACAATTATAAAATGCAAGTGGTGTTTGAATGATTTTAAAAACTTGGTTGAAAATTGATTGAATTATTTCCACTAGAAGATAGCATGGGCCAAAACACCTTTTATTTCTGCTTATGATATTTTTTAAGGAAATCAAATGCATTTTTGTCCTAACTATAAAGAAAGCCACCCTAGACCTGTGTGTTAAAGGACATTCTCTATTACGATGTACAAGCTTGTGTGTTTTAAAATATTCAAGGAGAGAAAATAACTTTTTATCATCCACCTTTTAGATGATATAGTTTAAGTTTAGTAAGGAATGTTAATGTTTGTGAAAGCCAATAAAACTTTATAAGATCTTTATATCTAAGTCAGGAATCAGAGCTAATTAGCATTAAGAACTTTGCATTTAGGATCTGTGTTAAAACGTTCAACTATTTTTTCCCTGCCTCACCTGTGGCTTACTGTGTGGCCCAGGCTGGCTCTGAAGTTCTTTCTGCTACCTCTAGAGTGTGATTATGTTTGTAATTACCATACCTGGCTAATGTTCCTCAACTGCTTTTTCAAAACTAAATCCTAAATTACCAGAGCAAAACTAAAGCAACAGCTCTATTCTTTGGACTAATAACTGCTGGCTGCCTATGTGATTTCTGGTTTGTAATCTTATGTCTGACTCTCAAATAAAGTTCTTTTCTTTTTTAAATAGAAATCTGTGCCCATGTGTTTGTTTAAATTTTATTATGATGGGATGAGGGTTTGAGTCAGGTCCAGGCTAGGGGACACTAGATGGTCAGGACAGGAGTTTGGGGCCTAGAATCGGGATTCCTGGACTTTAGAGGGGTCAGGCTTGAGTGCTCTGGCTTTCAGAATTTGCTTTCCCAATCCTACTTGGACCCCTGTGACTTGAGAGAGCAAAGGGACCCCCTTATCAAGCCCCAGAGCCTTCTCTCTGCCCCACTAGTCAGCTCCCAAATCACAACACAGAGACTTATTAATTATGAAAGCTTGGCCGATAGCTTAGGTTTGTTTCTAACTAGCTCTTATAACTTAAATTAACCAGTATCTTTTAGCCTACTTTCTGATGGCTTTAATGCCCATCCTTCTTGCTCTGCATCCTAGTGTCTCCAACCTTCTTCCCAGAGTCCTCTCTGTCTCCAGAAGTTCAGCCTTTACGTCCTGCCTAGCTATCGGTCATTCAGCTCTTTACTACACCAATCAAAGCCACACATCTTCACACAGTGTACAAATCTGCAACATTCACGTCTGGGTACTTGTTGTCACCGGATGGACATAGTCTGGGTAGGCTGTCTAGGCTGCCTTGCTTCATGTTCTATCCTTTAGAAGGCAGAGACAGAAAGTCTGTTTTTGTTGTTTTTGAGACAGTCTGCTTTGAACTGTGCTGAAGTTCTTATGTAGCTGAGGATGTCCTTGAACCGATTCGCTCCATCTCCCAATTGCTAGAGGGACCACTGTGTGTCACCACCACTGGCTAACATGGTGCTGCACCCTCAGCCCCTGTTTTTATAATTTTTATGTTTTGGTTCTTTGAGACCGGGTCTTACACAGTCAGGTTGGCTACCAACTCTGTGTGTAGCCAAGGAAAACTTCGAACTGGGATTACAAGCTCATGCCATCCACCCAGCTAGAGTTTATGTGCAAAAAAAAATGTTTGATAAAGATAAAACCCCAACTCAAATTGAGAATAGGATTGTAGCAAAAGAGGAGAATAGGATTGTAGGCATTGTAACCATACTGGCAATATTCTGTTTTCAATATTTCACCACTTAAACTTTGAGTTGGGGCTAGAGGTGTGGAAGGGACACCTGTGAAGCATTGCAAACAACAATTTCCGATGGAGTCTGTGAAGATAGTGTTTAATGAGTATTTGAAGCTGTAGGGAAGCCGAGCGTGTCTGAGTAAGCAGAGAGGCCTGCTTTCACAACAGGGCAGCGATGTAAGGAGAGCAAATTAACAGGAAGCAAAACTGTCCTGCTCTCTCTCCTTTAAGGGAACTTGAGTAGACATTCACCAAGCACCTCTGGCTGTTAGCAATTTACCAGAAAAAGCTTTACCGTCCTGTAACCAATACATTGAATTTTGGATCTTGAATTAAAATGATCATTCTTAACGTTTGTAAAAGTACAGATTTATTTGTTTTTAGAGCCTGGGTCTCTCTGAGTGGCCTTGGCTATTCTGGAACTCACTCTGTAGATCAGGTTGGCCTCAAACTCACAGAAATTCACCTACTTCTGTCTCCCAAGTGCTGGGATCAAAGGCATGGGCCACCACCACCCAGGCCGGCAAGAGTACAGATTTTATACAGTAACAATCATATCCTTAACCAATTTTTAGAAAGCATTTATTGCATCTGAGCTGTGTGCAGATGAAAATATTGTTCAATAACCCAAAATGGGAGAAACTGATAATGCAGATGCTCACTGAATAAGAACCTTCCTTTCAACTACTTTATTAAATATAGTATTAAATACATTGTGATGTTCTGGGGCAGGGGGTGACAGATTGAAGATTTAATGACAGCCCCATAAGATTGCCATAGAAGTCAGGTGTGGGAAGACTCAGTGACAGTCCCATAAGATTACCATGGAAGTCAGGTGTGGTGGCTCATGCCTGTAATCTGTCACACTAATGAGGTGAGTGGGTGTTCTACTGTAAATTCAAAGTCAGAGTAGTGTACAGTGAGACTCTGTCCACAGTGGGTGAAAAATTACAACACATTTAAAAAATTCCTGTTGCCTTGTGGCTTTATAGTAAGGTCATAACACAGTGAATTAGTCACATGTTTTAGAGCTGGTATAAAACTGCACTGTAAACGGTAAGCAATGCAATTACATGCTGAAAAAATATTTTGTTTTTCTTTTGTTGTTGTTTGTTTGTTTTGGTTTTTCAAGACAGGGTTTCTCTGAGTAGTCCTGGCTGTCCTGGACCAGGCTGGGCTCAAACTTACAGAGATCCATCTGCTTCTGCCTCCTGAATGCTAGGATTAAAGGCATGTGCCACCACACCCAGTTTCAGAATGATAATGATTAATGACTATGTTACTATTTATACTATACTTTAAAAATATGTATTTTTATTATTTTAATTATGTGTGTGTGTGTGCAGTATACATTCATGGGTACCAGTAAGGCCGAAAGAGGGAGTTGGTTCTCCTGGAGCTGTTAGTGAAGGGTGGTTGTGAGTGCCCACTATGGGTACTGGGATTGGATCTCTAGTCTTCAAGAGCAACAGTAAGTGTGATATGCTTTAAGATTACTTAAGACTGTACCCTTGCGTACAGAAAAGTTTACTGTGGAATAGTATCCCATGTGACATCAGCAGTAGCTTCAGACAGCCTATGTTCACTTTGAGTCAAGATCGCATGAAGATACCAAGTCACGTGATCGACTTGGTTTCTGTAAGTTCACAGTATGATAGTTGCACAGGCCTGACTAATTGGGCTGGTGACGTATTTCAGTCGGTAGAGTGCTTGCTTAGCCTGCACAATCCTGGGATTGTATCCCCCACACCACATAAAACCCCATGTGGTGAGTAGTACATCTGTGATCTCAGCTCCTGAGAGGTGGAGGCAGGAGGATTAGGATTTCAAAGTCATTCTTGGCTACATCGGAGCCTTGAACCCAGTTGGGCCAAAAATAAGTAAGTAAATAAATAAATAAATAAATAAATAAATAAATAATAATAATACTTTTAAAAATCTAGGTTATTAGGTTCATCACAACGTATATGTATTGTTAAACCATATTATTACCATGTTTGTTCTTACCAAAGAGGGCATAATTTATGTTAATAGATTGTGAAAGTAGAAGCCACCTACTACATGAGTTTAAATAAAACAAACAATTCATGGAGCACTTATGTCAAGACAAATTACTTGTGGCATCATTCGCCTTTCTTTGTTTAATAATGCACTGTTCTTAAATATCTGGACTTCCTGTCTGTTTAATCACAACAAATGAGAAAAGCAGCAGCTTCACAAGACCTGGACTTAAGAGTCAGAACAGCCGGGTGGTGGTGGTGGTGGTACACACTTTTAATCTCAGCACTCAGGAGGGAGAGGCAGGTGGATCTCTGTGAGTTCCAGGCCAGCCTGGTCTATAGAGCGAGATCCAAGCAGCCAGAGCTACACAGAGAAGCCCTGTCTCAAAACAAACAAACAAACAACAAACAAATAGGTGTCAGAACTGAGTCTGGACAGGTGCTCTGCGGTTAACAGCCTGGCCGCCCTTGCCCAGGCCCCAGGTCCAGTTCCCAGCACCCACATGGAAGCTCACAACTCTAGTTCCAAAGGAGTTAATGCCCTCTCCTGGCTTTTTTGGGCACTACACAATAAATGGCACACATAATACATACCAACAAATACTCACACACGTGAAATTAAAATAAATATATTCTGATTAGTGGAGGAGATCCAGATAGATGACCGTGAACCCAAGCAGAGTAAGAGTAACTGTAAGCATACGACACATCAAACCTGAGTGTCTGTAAAACTGTTCTCAGAATCTGCCTCAGGGCATTTCACTCCTGGCAATTATACATTGCATTTTTAGTGAAAAGTACATGTACTCAGTTGAAAATAGTTTTGTCTTTTTTAAATAGGACAAATTAAGCTAAATTGGCACATTTCCCAAGAAACTGAACTCAGTAACACACATTTTCTCTGACGAACAGTTTGCCTTTGATGGTTTAGTTTCTTAAATGTCTAGATTAGATAGGCTTTAAGGAATTCTACTTTCATTATTTTCAATTATGTGTATATGTGTTGGTCTGGATATATGAATTCCGGTGCCTATAGTTGCCAGAGGGATCAGGTCCCCTGAACTAAAGTTCAGGCAGTCATGAGTCACCT
Source organism: Peromyscus maniculatus bairdii (assembly GCF_049852395.1). Taxonomy (NCBI): domain Eukaryota; kingdom Metazoa; phylum Chordata; class Mammalia; order Rodentia; family Cricetidae; genus Peromyscus; species Peromyscus maniculatus. The sequence continues at coordinate 37,185,558 of NC_134857.1, read as the reverse complement.
GATATGGGTGCTGGGAACTGAACTCGGCCCTCTGCAAGAACAGCCAGGACGCATGCTTATCCACCCAGCCATCTCTGCAGCACTGGTCAGATACGTTTGAACTTCAGTTGTGCTGCTAGGGAAGCTGAGGAGACTCCAGGCTGGCTCTTGGTGCTAGGAAACCGGTATGGACTAAGTGATCTTTTGTGTTTGGGGTAGAACGGAATGGCGACCTCCTGACCTGTACGTGAATATGATTTGGAGGGATGGGGAGTGTCAAAGTGAACTTATAAATCACCGGTCATTTTCCTCATTGCTTACCAAGTCTTAACTGTGTGTGATAAGCAATGTTGTCCACTTGATGCAGGAATTGAAATTCACCATGGAAACAAACCTCTAGGCATGTCGGTGAGGGAGTTTCTAGATTAGGTTGATTGAGAATAAGACCCACCCTAATTGTGGATGGTTCCTTTCATACACAGTAGAAATCAGAAAACAGTCTGAGCATCAGCTTTCACTCCTCTACTTCCTGACTGCAGGCCACCCCAGCATTCCTCCCTTGCTCTGATAGACCATCTGTAGGCCCAAATAACCCTTTGCTTCCCAGGAGTCTTTGTCAGATACTTTGCCACAGCAACTAAAAGAGTAACAAAAAGACCATGCCCAGAGCACACTTCCTAAGTAACTAATACACCATGCCCAGTGCACACCTCCTGTGTAAGTAACTCATACACCATGCCCAGAACACACCTTCTGGCTAAGGAACCAATACACCATGTCCAGGACAGACCTCCTGTGTAAGTAACTAATAGACCACATCCAGAACACACCTCCTGTGTAACTAATACACCATGTCCAGAGCACACCTTCTAGCTAATTAACTAATACACCATGCCCAGAACATACCTTCTAGCTAAATAATGCATTATGCCCAGAACATGTCTTCTGGCTAATTAACTAATGCACCCTGCACAGGACACACCTTCTGGCTGAGTAATGCATCATGCCCAGAGTACACTTCCTATCTATTTTGATACCTCCTTCAGTGGGCTATCACCTTTTCTGCAGTAGATCACTGTAACAAATTATTTGTTTCCTTTGGCCACATTTTGCTCATTTCCTAATGGATGTTTTGTTTTTGTGTTTTGAGACAGGGCCTCATTGTGTATTCCGGGTTGGACTAGAATTCATGTTCTTTCTGAGTGCTGGAATTATAACCACATGCCACTGTGTCTGATTTTACAGTCTGTCTTATGTATTAAATGTTTATATGCCGTTTTGATTACTTTGTTTTAAAATTAATCAGTTAAAGGTAGGTATGGTAGTACATGCCTATAATTCTAGCACTTGGGAGTCTGAGACAGGAGGATCCCGATTTGGAGGCCAGACTGGGCTAGACAGGAAGACTCTGGGGTTTTTGTTTGTTTGTTCTTTAAGAAAGAGAAGAACTAAATACTAGTTTTCAGGCTCAAGAGAAGGCTCAGTGGTTAAGAGTGCTTGCTGCTCTTACAGGGGACCTGAGTTTGGTTCCTAGCTCACAACTGCCTATAATTCCAGCTTCAGGGGATCTGAGACCCTCAGCTTCAGGGGACCTGAAACCCTTAGCTTCAGGGGATCTGAGACCCTCAGCTTCAGGGGATCTGAGACCCTCAGCTTCAGGGGATCTGAGACCCTCAGCTTCAGGGGACCTGAGACCCTCAGCTTCAGGGGATCTGAGACCCTCTTCCAATCTCTGTGAACACCATCACACATAACTTACACACAGAGATACATGTATACATAAGTAAAAATAAATCTTTAAAATTAATTTTCTAAGTTGACAAGCAAAGTTATATGTATTTATAACGTACAGCATGCTGTTTTGAAATATGCATACATTATGGGGCGGTCATCTAAACTAACATCTGCATTGATTCATATGCATATTTTTGTGTGTGGTGAGAACATAGTCTACCTTCTTAGGAATCTCAAGCATCTTGTGCTTTCTCTTTTTCTGTCTGTCATTCATTTATTTATTTATTTATATTTATTTATTTATTTATTTATTTATTTATTTATTTATTTATTTATTTATTTAACTTAGGTGTTGGAGATTGAACCTAGGGCTTCTTTCTTGCTGGGCGAGTGCTTTATGTTGCGCTGTCTCCCCAGCCCACCGCAGGTCCTTAGCAGCTCTGGTCCCTACACCCACAGCAAGGGCCCCAGCATCCTTCGGCTGCCCTGTCACTCTGCAACGGCCAGCTGTGGTGTGAGTGCAAATGTCCCCCATGGACTCCCATTATTTGAATACTTGGTCCCTAGTTGTTGACTCAATTAGGGCAGGTTTAGGAGGCAAGGCCTTCCTAGAGGAAGTAGGGCATTTGCTCCAAGATTTCAGAGCTAAAATTCTCCCTACATTTAGTTCCTCTCTTTGCTTTGAGCTTGCATTTAAAGACAGAGTGTTCAGCTTCCTGGTCCTGCACCATGGCTACTTGCCATGATGGACTCTAACCCTTTGAAACCATAAGCCCAAACAATCTCTTTCTTCTAGGGGTCACCTCATTACTCAGCGCTCACACAGACCCTGAAATTAAAGTCAGTTAGCCCTTTCGTGCACTCACTGGACCTGTTTCAGAAGACTTGGGATCTGGCTGTACTTCACTGTGTGTGAGGCTCCCAGCAGCGCACTCGCCATCTGAACACTTGGAATCACAGTTTTCTCTTCAGAAAATAAGAGGGACATAGTGTTGTGAGGGTCTGTTTTCACGAGGCATTAATCAGAGATTTATTGACTTTCAAATGCTGTTTATTAACTTAACACCATTAAGACAACTTCGTCTCCCCCGGGGTGGACTTGTCCCTCTGTGGGACAGTCCCTTCCCTCAGCACATTATGCCCAGTAGAGGCACAGTAGATATGGGGTCTGCAAACTTTATTGATATGGCAGCTAGTCATTTGGGCTCCATGAATCATACAATCCCTGTTACAACTAACTATCCCTGTAATGCCTGTGTAGTATAAAAGCAGCCACACAAAATACCTGACTGTAGAGAATAGATGCGTTTCCCTGAAGTTCCTGGAAAGCTGCAACTGCATCAATTGTTCATACTCTTTCTTTGATTTTTTTCTCCTAACATTTTAAGGTGCAAAAATTGTCCTTCTTGTTGTTTTATTATTTCTTTTTGGTAGCCCAGGCTAGCCTGGAACCCATTGTGTAGTCCAGGCTGGCCTGGAACTTGTAGCAGTCTTCTCAAATTATCCTCTCAAGTGTATGAGCCACCACACCCAGCTCAGGGTATGGAAACTGTTGTTCTTATCTCACAGGATTTCCAGAAACAGACGAGGCATTTATATTTAACTTGGCGTGGATATCAATTAAATTAAGTAATTGGGAGGGATTTTAAAATTTATTATGATAATTGTGTAAGCATATTTTCAAGTAATATTGCTTGAGCAGACAATATTTATTTGATAAATTACTGGTATATGACACAAAGGTAAAATATATTGGGTTTTTATCAAACATTGTGGATTCTTAATTCATTTCTGGATGCATTTAAAAGTGGACTGGAAAAATTGAAGAAGAATGTATGTATCAAGGGAAAATTGATGAGGTGATCAGATAATGAAGCCTGCTTGGTGTCACGGAAACTCAGGAGACCGCAGACTCGGTCCACTGCAAATTTATATTATCTCATGTTGTTTGGGCTCCCAATGCTGCCTGTCAGTCCTTTATTTATCCTTTGTTTGTTAAATTCTTTTCCAATTCCTCAGAGCAGCTGTTGTAGATTTTCCTTGCTTGCCCCTTCCAACCTTATCATGTCTCCACCCTGAGCAGAAGAGCCAGTTCTTCTGTCCGGTCTGCAAGCTCCTGGGAGCTCCTCCAGGGCTTTCCCTTTGTCCTTGGGTGTCTGCTGCCCCTCCTGCTTCATCCCTCACCTTAGTTTATTTCACTCCCATCACAGGGAAAAGGGACATCTTGATTTCTATGACTGAATCATCTGTGTTCTCACAACCACTATTTTTTTTTTTAACACTTTCCATAAAACTATTCAGTTGAGGATCTCCCTCATCTCTCTATACTCATGGTCTTCCCCTTCTTTTATTTTTTTAAAAAATTTTATTTTATGTATATGTGTGTTGCTTGCACTGACATCTATGTATCATGTGTGTGCCTGATGCCTACAGAGACAAGAAAAAGCTGTAGGATCCCCTGGAACTGGAGTTACAGACCATTGTAAGCAACCATGTGGGTGCTGAGAACTGAACCTACATCCTCTGGAAGAGAGCAAATACTCTTAAGCCCCATGCCATCTCTTCAAGCCCATCAGTCTCTTTTTGAGACAGTCTCATGTAGCCCAGGCTGGTTTCAAACTCACTATGTACCTGAGGATGACCAAATTCCTGATCTCCTTGCTTCCTCGTTGTTGGGATCACAGGTCTAGGCTTCCATGTCCAGCTTCTTTCTCTTCTTGTTGACTTGCTCATGTCTTCTAGTCCTTGGAATCAGACCTTGCCCAGTCTTTCAGCACTAATGCCTCATGCCAGTGAGCATCTGCTTTATTGACTGAGCTTTTGGTAGGTACTTCATCCCTTCACTTATACCTTAAAGCAATCAGAATCTACAGCCAGTTGAACACATTTCTAGGCCTCCTTATTTAATGGACCAGTCAAAGGCACAGAAAACATTTTCAACAAAATCATAGCCCCCCCCCCTCCGCAACCTGAAGCAGGAGAAGCCTACCAAGGTACAAGAAGCATTCCAAACATTGTAGATGTAACAGTCTTATTAAATAAGAAACACAGAGGCAAATGCAGAGTTAAAAGCCCAAGAGGTCAGAGCAGTAGCTAAGAGCTAAGACTAAAAACCCTTTCTTACCTTCCTTCACTGCCGCTGCTGTCCTTCCCCTCAGAAAGAGATCTGCTTCCTGTGTATCTGTCTTTTTATTGACTTTCTGTTCTGCCTTCTCATTGGTTGTAAACCCAACCATATGACCTCCTCATCACTGCCTGTCTATACAGACCTCCAGGTCTTCTATGGTTGGTATTGAGATTAAAGGCATGTGTCTCCAAGCTGGTGGTGTCCTTGAACCCACAGAGATCTGTCTGTCATGTGATCGGGATTAAGGGTGTGTGCTACCACTGCCAGACTTCTGCTGTGGCTTGCTATTAGCTCTGACCCCTAGGCACTTTTATTTATTAACATATAAATAAAATCGCATTTCAGCACAAATAAAATATCACCTTAGCCTACCAAGGTACAAGAAGCATTCCAAACACCAGTTAGACTGGACCAAAAATAAATTCCCCTCAGTACATTATAATCAAACACTAAACTTATAGAATAAGGAAAGAATATTAAAAAACTGCAAGGGAAAAAGACCAAGTAACACATAAAGGCAGACCTTTTAGAATAATACCTGAGTGCTGTGGATATTGCTCTATATAAATAAAACACTGATGGCCAGTGACCAGGCAGGAAGTAGGTTGCCAGGCAGGAAGTAGGTGGGACAAGGAGAGAGGAGAATTCTGGGAAGTGGAAGGCTGAGGAGAGACACTGCAGCCACCGCCAGGAGAAGCAGCATGTGAAGACGCCGAGAAGCCACCAGCCACGTGGCAAGGTATAGATTTATAGAAATGGATTAATTTAAGATAAAAGAACAGTTAACAAGAAGCCTGCCACGGCCATACAGTTTATAAGTGATATAAGCGTCTGAGTGATTATTTTATAAGTGGATTGTGGGACTGCGGGGCTTGGGGAACCTGGAGAGAAGCCCTCCAGCAACACCTGATTTCTCTGTGGAGACTCTAAAAGCCAGAAGGACCTTGATAGATGTGCTACAGACTCTAAGGGATCACAGATTTCAGTTCATACTACTATACACAGTAATATCTATCTATCTATCTATCTATCTATCTATCTATCTATCTATCTATCTATCTATCTATCTATCTATCTATTTATCTATCTAACTATTTTTCCAGCCCTATCACAGTTTCTCCTCTCTCCCTCCTCTCCTCCCAGTCTCTCCCCCAACCTCTGCTATCCCTGCCTTCATCCTCTCCATTTTTATTCAGAAAAGTTCAGACCTCCCTTGTATATCAGCCAGCCATGGTTATCAAGCTGCAGTGAGACTAGGCATCTCCTCTCCTATTAAGACTGGATGAGGCAACCCAGTAGGAGGAAAGGGTCCCAGGAGCAGGTAACAGAATCAGAGACAGCCCCTGTTCCCACTGTTAGGAGTCCCACAAGAAGACTAAGCTACACAACTGTAACATGTGCAGAGTTTCTAGATCAGTTCCATGAAAACTCTCTCTGGTCAACAGTTCAGTCTCTGTGAGACCCTATGAGCCCAGGCTAGTTGATTCTGTAGGTTTTCTTGTGGTGTCTTTGACCTCTCCAGCTCCCACAATATTCTTGCCAATCTTTCACAAGATTCTCTGAATTCCTCCTAATGTTTGGCTGTGGGTCTCTGCATCTGTTTCCAGATGCTGGGTGAAGCCTCTATGATGACAATTGGGCTAGGCACCAATCTATGAGTACAGCAGAATATCATTAGGAATCATGTCATTAATATTTTTTTATTGGCAGTCATGTTTGGTTCTATCGTAGGTCTCTGGGTTGTCCAGCCTCGGGGTCCTGGCCCTCCAGGCAGTGTCAGATGTGGGCCCCCTCTCCAGACATGGGTCTCAAGCTGTACTAGTCTTTGGTTAGCTACTACCATTAATTTCTGCACCACCTTTCATCCAATTCCCTCCCCTCCTCTGCCCCTCCTTCAGTCCACTCCTCTGTTTCTGTTCAGAAAGGAACAGACCTCAATGGGCGTCAACAAAGCATGGCATATCAAGTTGCAGTAAGACTAAGCACCTCCTCTTATATTTAGGCTGGGCAAGGCAATCGAGTATGAGGAATAGGTTCCCAAGAGCCAACCCAGGCATTAGGGACAGCCCCTGCTCCTGTTGTTAGGAGTCCCACAAGTAGACCAAGCTGCACAACTGTGACATATATGTAGAGTCAGTCCCATGTAGGCTCCCTCGTTGTTGGTTCAGACTCTGTGAGTTCCTATGAGCCAGGTTAGTTGTTTCTGTGGGTTTTCTTATGATGTCCTTGATCCCCCTGGCTTGTACAATCTTTCCTCCCTCTCTTTATCCAGATTCCCCAAGTTCAGCCTAATGTTTGGCTGTGTGTCTCTGCATTTGGAAATCAATATGGTGGTTTCTCAGAAAATTGGGAATCAATCTACTCAAGACCCAGCTACACCACTCTTGGGCGTATATCCAAAGGAAACTCAACCACACCACAAGGACACTTGCTCAACTGTGTTCATAACAGCTTTATTCATAATAGCCAGGAACTGGAAACAACCTAGATGCCCCTCAACTGAAGAATGGGTAAAGAAAATGTGGTATGTTTACACAATGGAATATTACTCAGCTGTTAAAAACAATGACATCAGGAAATTTTCAGGCAAATGGATAGAACTAGAAAAAAAAATTATCCTGAGTGAGGTAACCTAGATCCAGAAAGATAAACATGGTATTTTCTCACTTGTAAGTGGATATTAGCTGTAAAATAAAGAATAAATATGCTACAATTCACAGACCCAGAGAGGCTAGATAATAAGGAGGCCCCAAGGAGTCAGGGGACACATGGATCTCCCTGGGAAGGGCAAATAGAAGAGATCTTCTGGGTGGACTGGGGGGTGGGTGAGGATGGGAACATGAGGAATCGGGTCAGGGGTAGGTGGAGGGGGAGAATCTCTTCTGAAAGAGATGGCGGAAAAGGGAGGGCACTTTGGGATTAGATAGAAACTTGGTGCATGAGAAACTCCCAGGAATCTACAAGGATGACCCCAGCTAAAATTCCTAGCTGGGATGGACACATAGCCTGAATTGGTCATCTCTTGTGATAAGATTCATGACTACCCAATTGTCATCAGAGAGCCTTCATCCAGTAACTGACAGAACAGATAAAGAGACCCAGAGTCAAACTTTATTTTAATTTTAACTTAATTTTATTCATGTAATTTTTTTTGTTTTGTTTTGGTTTTGCCCTACAGATCTTTTGTGTATATATTATGGCTTCCAGTTAAGCTTTTTTTTTTTTTTTTTTAAAAGGGGATTCTTGAGTGTAAGAATGAGTGAGTCTGTTTCTTTTATTTATTTATTTATTTATTTATTTATTTATTTATTTATTTATTTATTTTTATTTTACAATACTATTCAGTTCTACATAATAGCCACAGATTCCCTTGTTCTCTCCCTTCCTGCCCCCCTCCCCTTCCCCCCAGCCCACCCCCCATTCCCACCTCCTCCAGATCAAGGTCTCCCCCGAGGACTGGGATCGACCTGATAGACTCAGTCCAGGCAGGTCCAGTTCCCTCCTCCCAGATTGAGCCAAGCGTCCCTGCATAAGTCCCAGGTTTCAAACAGCTAACTCATGCAACGAGCCCAGGACCTGGTACCACTGCCTAGATGCCTCCCAAACAGATCAAGCCAATCGACTGTCTCACCTATTCAGAGGGCCTGATCCAGTTGGGGGCCCCTCAGCCTTTGGTTCATAGTTCATGTGTTTCCATTCATTTGGTTATTTGTCCCTGTGCTTTATCCAACCTTGGTTTCAACAATTCTCGCTCATATAAACCCTCCTCTTTCTCGCTAATTAGACTCCCAGCATTCCACCAGGGGCCTAGCTGTGGATGTCTGCATCCAGATTCCTCAGTCCTTGGATGGGGTTTATGGCCCAACTATTAGGGTGTTTGGCCATCCCATCACCAGAGTAGGTCAGTCCCGGCTGTCTCTCGACCATTGCCAGCAGTCTTTTGTGGGGGTATCTTTGTGGATTTCTGTGGGCCTCTTTAGCTCTTTGTTTCTTCCTTTTCTCATGTGGTCTTCATTTACCATGGTCTCCTATTCCTTGTTTTCCCTCTCTTTTCTTGATCCAACTAGGATCTCCCGCTCTCTTTCCCTCGACCTTTGCCCTTCATTGCTTCCACTCATGTCCAGGCTGTTCATGTAGATCTCATCCATTTCTCCGTGTCTTTCTTGGGGTTCCGTTTTCCAGATAGTCTCACTGGTGATGTGAGTAGCAGTCCAGTCATCCTTGTTCCACATCTAGCATCTTCCTATGAGTGAGTACATACCATATTTGTCTTTCTGAGTCTGGGTTACTGAGTGAGTCTGTTTCTTATGTGTCTTCTTGAGCCATTCTTCTGTTTGGTTGTTTTGTCCAATCCTGATGTGTTAGTTTTTGTTTTATCTTATTATATCTTATTTAATTCTATAACAATCTCATAGAAGCTTTTTTATTGAGAGACAGAAAGGGGGTGGATTTGGATAGGAGGGAGATGGGGAGGACTAGAAGGAGTAGAAGGAGGGAGAACCACAGTCAGGATATATTATATGAGGAAAAAACTATTATTACTGAAAGGAAAAAATTTCAATAAGAAAGAAAGAAGTTTCTGCATAGGACTCCAGTCACTTGGAATATAAGGCCATCAATCTATAAACAAGAACTCATGAAACTAAAAAGCTTCCCTGCACAAGAGAAACAATTAATGAAAAAGACAACCTATCTAATGGGAGAGAACTCTTTGATACTATACATCAGTCAGATTAGTATCTATAATATATAAAGAACTAAAAGAAAATCAGACCACCAAGAAAAGAAACAATAACTAGGCTAATGGAATGAACAGACAGTTCACAAAAGAAGCAAAGCAAATAGCCAGCAAACAGGTGAAAAATGCTCAACCCATCCCACACACCACACACATCAAATCCACATTCATACTTCATCTTACTCCAGTTAGAATGCCAGTCATCAAAGAAACAAACTAAAATGCTTCCACAACAGTATGAACAAAAGGAAACCTTTAATTGGTGCTGGTAGGAATGTAAACTACTCCAACCTCAATGGAAATCGCTGTAGAGATTTCTCAAAAAACTGACAGCAGATGTGCCATATGACCCAGCCACACCACTCCTGAGTATTTACCTGGACAACTTCAAAGCAACTTATCACAGAGATATTTGCACATCAATGTTGATTGTAGCACTGTTCACAATAGCTAGGTTATGTGTATTAGTCAGGGTTCTCTAGAGTCACAGAACTTATGAAATGAATCTCTCTCTCTCTCTCTCTCTCTGTCTCTCTCTCTCTCTCTTTCTCCCTCTCCCTCTCTATCTCTCTGAATCTATTGGAATGACTTATAATCTGCAACCCAATAATAGCTAGCTGTGAATGGGAAGTCCAAGGATCTAGTAGTTGCTCAGTTCCCATGAGACTGGGTGTCTCAGCTGGTCTTCTGTATATGCTGGAATCCCAAAGAAGTGGACTCCAATGGATGTGCTGACTAGTCGAGTGCAAGCAGGCGAAAGAACAATCTTTTCCTTCCATTGTCCTTGTATAGGCTTCCAGCAGAAGGTGTGACCCAGATTATAAAGGTCTTTCCTCTTCAAGATCTGGATTAAAGGCATGTGTCTTCCTGCCTCAAAGGTCCAGATCACAATTGTGCCCTTGCCCTCCGTTTCTGGATTGTAGTTCATTGCAGATAGAGTCAAACTGACAACCAAGAACAGCCATCACACCACGGAGCCAACCAAGATGTCTAAGAACAGAAGAACTGGTGAGTAAAATGTGCTTCATGTATGCAGTGGAACTTTTTTCAGCCATAAGAATGAAATTGTGTCATTTGCGGGAAATGAATGCAACTAGAGACAATTATATTAAGCAAATTAGTCCAGGCTCAGAAAGAGAAATAGTATATATTTTTCTCTCATTTGTGGTTTCTCGATTTTATGTCGTCACATAAAACCATGTATGCATACACTAAGTGGAAGTAGAAGTAACATTGTCTACAGGAACCAAAGGGGAATTATGGGAAGGAAAGGGGCACAAAACAGGGCGGGGGTGTTAGAAGGTTACATGGTGAGGGGAAAAATATGCTCAATACATGATAATATATACCTGTAAGAAAAATAACAAAAATAAAATAGATCCAACCCTACCAAACAAAACAACAACAACAGCAAAACCTGAACAACCATCTTTTCATTCGGATTACTTCTGACTATGCTGTGTAACCCTGGCTGTCCTGGAGCTCACTCGTGTAGACCAGGCTGGCTTCGAATTCAGAGATCCCCCTGCCTCTGCCTCCCTGCTATGGTTAAAGGTGTGTGTGCCACCACCAGTTCTGACTATGCTGATTACTGATTTTTAGAAAGGAAGCACTTCCTCTTTGGCCATGGAATCTCTCAGTCATCCTTGACTCGTTCCTCTCCCCTGCCTTTGACAGATGGTGCTCAAGTTCTGACCCATTCACCACTGGATATTTCTGGCCTCTTCCCTTGGATGCTTAGGTTTTAACTGTATGCTTCAGGGATTAGTAGTGTTCTCTTCTCCCGCCTCCCTTCTTCCCGCCCTTTCTCCTTTCCTTCCTTCCTTTCAACATGTTATTGCTTTATATAGCCCAGCCTGACCCCAGACTTCTCTGTGTAGCTTAGGCTGGCCTCGAACTCGTGATCCTCCTGTCTCAGCATCTGAACTGCTGTTATTGTAATTATGCCCCATGCTCAGCTGCTTTTGCTTTTTACACAGCCACCTCTCTGATTCGTTTTGATAGCTTTCTGTCTTTGAGTGTCCATCTCATCCCTTCACCCCGCAGCATGGCTTCACTGCTCAGTTGTAACAGCCATCAATTGTGAAGGGCTCAAAAGGGGCGGGGGGGGGGCGGGGTTCGTAGCCTGCACTCTGAGAGCAGTCCCCACAGGTAGCTAGTAATACCGTTTCATTGAGGAGAACAGGTAGCGCTCTTGAGTTCAGCAGCTCACCCAAGGCCATACAACTTATATGACACAGGTGTGGAATCTAAGCTTATCTCCCCACCTTCAACTCGGGATGCGTGGGAGCGGGAGGAAGGAACCACTCCTAGGAGTTTAGCCATTATAACTTAATGCCTTCTGTGAGTGACTGAGTAAAGTTCAGAGTTACTGTTTTGACTTTCAGCTCTGGCCTCCAGTTGCTTTTAATTTGTAGAACTATGAAGTCCTACACCATCGGAATAGCTGACCTGACTATCTCTTTCACAACATGCGTGTGCACTGTGCCTTGGACCTGCAGTTCATTTATGTTGTTTGCTTTAGTTCTTTTCCTCTACTAAATAGTCTTCAGTAGAAAACAGTCTCCATTTTACACTTAAATACCACGGCATCACCTCACTCACGAGAGATGCTCATTCCCTGCTTATCAACCACATTGCTTTTATTTCTCTTGTGTCTACATAACACAAGGATGATGTTTAAGTGTTATCTCCTCTGCTGAGCTGAAATGCATTCATGAATTAGAGCTGTATTGAAATGTCGGGGGGTGGAGTGGGGGAGGGAGTGGGAGATGACTCAGCCCTTAAGTGCTGGCTGCTCTTGCAGAGGACCCAGCTTCGGTTCCTAGCACCCCTGTCAGACCGCTCTCAACCACTTGTAACTCTGGCTTGAGGAGACTTGTACTCAAGTGCACAGACATACACACTTATGTAGAATTTAAAGCAAAATGAATCTTCATCAAGGCATGGTGGGTGTACAATGTTCCCAGTACTTGAAAGCAGAGGTGGGTAGATCTCTTTGCGTTCAGGGCCAGTGTGGTTTAAATAGTGAGTTTCAAATCAGCCTTATGGAGACCCTGTCTTAAAAAAAAATCTTTAAAAAATACTTCAGAAAAATATTTCCAATAGGTCTGATATATTTTCCAATTATGATTTAAAAACCCACAAATATTCAACTCAAGGAAAGGAAGTGTTAGCTTTCTCTAAAGCAGCAGATGATCTCAAATTATATCATATTTTCTGGGACTTAATTACTACTGGAAGCTGAAAGATTGTGACCACAAGAATGGGGACGTTCTCACTAGTTCTGACTTGGAATAAACAGGAAATACAGTACCAGACATCTGGCCGGAGACATCTGGCAGGAGATGTCTGGCAGGAGAGCTTGCCTTCATGAAACAGCAGATTCGGGGATTGGAGCATTTTCCTCTTGCTTGCTAAGTCTTTGCCATCTTTGTGTTACCTAGCTACTGCAGACTCTATGACAGTAGTTCCCAAACCACAGGCAGAGCCGATGAAAACCACATGTCACAAAACTGGAAGCTGCTGCAACATAATCTCCTGGGTGGACAACCAGGGCTGTCTGTCAGTGCGGCATGGCGGTGAAGCTGCAGGGTGACACACGCACTGTGACAATGAAGAGGACCAGAGAAAATGTCTCAGGATTGAGTACGCTCCCTGCTTTAGCTGCTCTGAATCTATATTGCTCTGCTCATGGAAAGGCAGGGCAACTGGAAGATGCAGTCAGCAAGACAAACCTGGACCCAGTTTCTCCCTTTGAAGCTTGATATAGCCAGATGAAGCCCCCTAATACCGGAGACGCCATCTCTGTCTCCTGTAGGTGCTTTTCCTGGGGACCCCATTTCTGTGTGTGTGTTTGCTCTCTTAGAACTTAGAATTTGAGGTTAGTAAAACGTAATGTAAAAGGAAAGAAGAAGTACGATTAAAGGCCTGTGAGGGCTGCTGGGGACAGACAGATAAAATGTAGGTGGAGAGGGAAGATGGAGTAGGCTAGGAAAGAATCACTGTGAAGAGCAGTGTTGGCTGGCAGTTCAAGGTTACAGGCTGGTGTTTGACTTAAAATATAGGTACTGAGTGAACTCAGGGGATGGCTAACCTGATACCTTCCAGGAAAATATTTTCAAGCCAACATTAGGCACATATAAATCCACATACCTCACAAAGCTGCTTAAGGCATTAGCTATTAGTCAATAGGACATGTTTTCTCTTCTACTAGTGCAAGAATAACACTTATTTATGGAACACACTCCAAAGAGGACTGAAATCTTTTAAAACACCCAACTCCATGAAATAAAATAGAAAGCTTCTGTAAATTTTCCAACTCTGTATCTCAGCACCATGTAAACCAAGGAGAGCCTATGGTGTACCTATCTTGTGTGCATTTTTTTTTGCCATATCTTATATTGAGATTGATGTACTACTTTTTAAAAGCTAGTTCAAAGGATTATGACATTTCATTGTGTTTTAAATTAATTGTAATTGAACTTAGCCAAAAGTAATGCTTTCCAAGCAAGGTATGAGGAGAACTCCCTTTCAGTATTTAAAAGAGCAACAGTTGACTGGACTGCATCAGCCAGTGTAGACAAGAGCTTTGTGTGTTCCCAAAGAGGTGGAGCTCCAAATTCAGAGATTTATTTTATGTGTATGTGCCTGAATTATATATGTGCCCCATATATGTGCAGTGGCTTCAGGGGTAGGGGGCAGAAGAATGTAGGCCAAGTTTTCTTATCCTGTAGCTGCTCTTAAATAAACACACTGAGGCTTATATTAATTATAAATGCTCTGCCAATAGCTCAGGCTTGTTACTAACTAACTCTTACATTTAATTTAACTCATATTTCTTATCTAAACTTTGCCACATGGCAGTACCTTCTTTCAACATGGCATAGTCATCTCCTGCTCCTTTTGCTGGTGACTCCTCTGACTCTACCCTTCCTCTTCTTAGCATTCTCCCTGTGCCAGACTGTCTTGCCCAATCTCTTCCTGTCCAGTCATCAGCCAATCAGCCTTTTATTAACAATGAGAGCAATACATATTTACAGTGTACAAACACTGTTCTGTAGCAGAAGAAGGTGACAGATCTGGACCTGGAGATGCTGGTAGTTTTGAGTTACCCTATGTGGATCAGACCATTGATAACCAATCCTGTATGACAAATAGCAATGGAGTTTGCCCATATCTGTAAAAGATAGCTAGCACATGGATTTCTGCACTTGAATTGCCAATCAGTGTGGTGATATTGAGATGTAATTGGTATAAAACCAGAAATAATTCCCAGAGGAAATACATACAGCAACTTTAATCTTAACAACTCCTATTGGTAGAGGATATTGTCTTTTTATTACAAAAGAGAGAGCTGTATTGAGAAACATCAAGTGGTTTACTTTAGTTCAGAACACTAATGGGTTCCAGAGCTGAATTAAAATCCCATCCACATGGTCCCAGAGCTGGAGTTGAGTCACCCTTCCATGTTCCACCATCCTCAGCCCTGCCTATGTCTGCATGCAAGTAGGAGTGAGGGACCGGCAGGCTGGCATCATTGCAGCTGGGAACCGGTACCGTGGGCAACTCTGTTTTCTTCGGCTGCTCTGTGCATGACCACAGATCATTACAAAAAGTCTTCAGGGTTTGCAAGTAAGTTTTAGCAGACAGTTGAATTCATAGACTTGGAATCTGAATAAGAAAGAAAAGAATCAACTGTGTACATGAGAATACAGAAGCATATCTACACACACACCATACACACAACACATACAACATACACATACACAACAATACAACATACACACATACAACACATACAACATACACATACACACATACACACAACACATACACATATACAACACACACATATACACACAACTCCCACAATACCCACACATACCCACACAACACACATACCACACACACCACATACAACACCCATAATATCCATACATACACACACTACACACATACACACACTACACACATACAAACACAACTCCCATAATACTCCCCACACACATACATCACACACATACACACAACACAACACACACACTCATGCAGGGAACACCAAGTAGTGGTCTCTGAAAGTGAGATAGTAGACTCTTCGCTATCTGTAAGTTGGAAACCAATGAGATTCCATGCCTCTGGTTTATGTCACAGGTGTATACATCTGGCTAGTTGACAAAGCTAATCAGTGGATTGGATAACAATGCTATGGGTCTAGGCGATGTAAACATTCAGCTATCTAGTCATCTGCAAGTGAGACATGCATTATCATGTGAAGCAAATGGTAGCACATTTAATCAGTCACACTGGCGTAACCCAAACCCCAAACTTTGAGGAGTGTCACAGCTGTCACATCTGAGCTTTTCTCATTTTCTAACTTGAGGTTATCCAGATCTATAAAAAACGATCCCAGCCATTTCCATGGCTCAGTTTGAGAGGTGAAGTAATAACATTTGGCAGAAACATTAAAGCTGGACTTACCCTATATGGCTGTTAACAATTGGGACACTAGCCCAGATAACTTGTATCTACAGAGCAATTAGAGGACACAACAGTGCTCAGGATTGGAGGAGCAACACTTTCCCAAGGTGGAAAATCACTTAGGCACAACATCTGTTGTCATAGAGTGCCTCCTCAGCCTTCATGTTTTGGGAAAGAATTATTTGGGACAAGGTCTTTTTCAATAGTGTCTCAGTTAGGGTTTCTATCACTGTGAAGAAACTACAACCACAGCAGCTTTTATAAAAGAAAGCAGTTGTGGGGCTGGCTTACAGTTTCAGAGCAAGGTTCAGTCCATTGTTGTCATGGGTGGGAAGCATGGCAGCATGCAGGCAGACTTGGTGCTGGAGAGATAGCAAGAGTTCTACATCTGGATCTACAGGCATCAGGATGTGTGCGAGAGAGACACTGGGCCTGGCTTGAGCATTTGAAACCTCAAAGCCCACTCCCAATGACACACTTTCTCCACCAAGGCCACAGATACTCGACCAAGGATACACCTCCTAATAGTGCCACTGACTGTGAGCCCATGGGGCTCATTTTCATTCAAACCACGTAAGTTGGTTCTGATTCTTCCCATATTATGCTGGCTAGTTAGTTTGATAATATGAATATTCTTATATAAATATGTTAGGATGTTACGTAAGTCCATAAGTTTTGACTAATTTTTCTTTGTCTTAATGGAATATTTATATTTTGAGTAAAAACTACATTGATTATAGTTCTTGCATTTAAAAATGATTTGGAGTTGGAGATGTCTTCATTCATAAAGTCCTGCTGCATAAGCCTGAAGATCTGAGTTCTTTTCCTCAACACCTACAGTAAATACTGAGTAGATAGGTATGTGTTTACAATACCGGTGCTGGGACTATGGAGACAGGAAGATCCCCGGAGCTCATTGGCTGGCCTGTCAATGACCTTTGTATTCAGTGAGAGACCCTGCCTCAAAAAACAGAGTGGAGGGGCTGGCAAGATGGCTCAGAAAGTAAAGATGCTTGCTGCCCAGCCTGACAGCCTGAGTTCAGTCCAGGAGACCTACATGGTATATGGAGAGAACCAAATCCTGAAAGTTGTCTTTTGGCGTGCAGACACACACACACATACACACACACACACACACACACACACACACACCCTCAATATGTAAATATAATTAAAATCTATAAAGTGGAGAGTGATAGAGGAAGACACTCAACATTGACCTCTGTCCTCTATGTGCACACACACCATGGACAGACACACAAATGTGTATATACACTACACACACAAATTCACAAGTGTAGTAGTTATAGATGACCTGCTGTATAGCCCAAGCTATCCTCCAAGTCCTGGAGTCCTCCAGCATTAGCTTCCTGAGTGCTGGGATGACAGATATGTCTAGCATACTTGGTATTAGGGTTCAACTAAAGTACCCTAAAGACTCCAAATGTCTCTGAAGGACAATGAATCTAAACACATTTGTATTTTAGGAATGTAATTCTGGTGATATGACGTGGAATGGACTGGAGTGGGGGCAGAGAGGGTATTGGTAAGGTAGGGTGAGGTTCTGAGCCTGGGTGGAGGGCAGGAAACGTAGAGGAGAAAATCAACTGAAAGGACATTGGATTGGGGTCCACACCTGTTTCAAGCAAAGATGTTCAATGAAATAGGCTTAACTGGACAGGACTGATAGATAATGAGTATATGTGTATTCGTATTATGTGTTATATATGTGTATTATTGGAGAGAGAGAGAGAGAGAGAGAGAGAGAGAGAGAGAGAGAGAGAGAGAGAGAGTCTGTGTTGTGAGCGTAAGCATTGGGCAAACCATAAAGAAGTTGCCATTGTCACACATTTATACAGCCTTGGGATTAGTGGGGCTGTAAATCCTCATTGATTTAGGTTGCTGTGGTGGATTTTATAGGGATGGCCCCATAGGCTCACGTAGAATGCTCCGTCACTATTAGGTGGTGTGTCCTTGTTGGGGTAGTTGTGGCCTTGTCAGAGGAAGTTTTTCACTGGGGGTGGGCTTTGGGGTTTGAAATGTTCAAGCTAGGCTGAGTGTCTCTCTTCTCCTGCTGCCTTCCAAACTGGATGTGGAACTCTCAGCTACATCTCTAGCACCACGTCTGCCTGTGTGCCGCTATGTTCCCCATCATGACAATAACGAACTAAATCTCTGAACCTGTAAGCCAGCCCCAATTAAATGTTTTCCTTTATAAGACTTGTGGTGACCATGGTGTCTCTTCAGAGAAATAGAAACCCAGTTAAGACAGCTGCCCACCATTAAAGTCTTGGTAGTTATTTGTTTACATATTATACATACAATATTTTTGATAGGAGACTATACATTTCATATCATAGTAGTTACAACTTGTGACATGGCAGATTCCTTTTAGTGATGAGTAAAAGGATACTTACCCTTTAGTGACATTGTGGTGGTATTGTGTTTCCTGAAATATTGTGTATGCTAATAAACTTATCTGGGGTCAGAGAACAGAACAGCCACAATATTAAACATAGAGGATAGGCAGTGGTAGCACACGCCTTTAATCCTAGCATTCCAGAGGTAGAGATCTACCTGGATCTCTGTGTGTTCCAGGATACAGCCAAGCATGGTGACTCATGCCTTTAATCCCAGAAATTGAGCCTTTAATCCCAGGGAGTGATGGCAGAAAGCAGAAAGGTGTGAAGACCAGAAACTAGAAGCATTTGGCTGGTGAAGCTTTTAGGCTTTTGAGCAGCACAGTTGAGCTGAGATTCATTCGGATGAGGACATAGAGGCTTCCAGTCTAAGGAAACAGGATCAGCTGAGGAATTGTCAAGGTGAGGTAGCTGTGGCTTGTTCTGCTTCTCTGATCTTCCAGCATTTCACCCCAATAACTGGCCTCAGGTCTGATTTTATTAATAAGACCATTTAAGATTCCTGCTACATGACATCATCCCACTCTGCCCTGCAGACAAGAAATTCTTCCTAATATTTCTGAGAATCCATTGAGGACATTTTTATAGACCTGTCATCTCTAGTGTTCAAATAGCAGGAGACTCTTCTGCACAAAATGGTATGATTTTGTTGGAATTGTGAGCTAGAAATAGAAATTATCTCCAACTTGTGATTCTATGCTTATCTATAAGGAAAACAGTGGAACCCAGCATTTTACCTGATGGCCCAAACCTGGGACAACACAGACACTTTTTATTCATAGCTGCGGGTAGGTTTTGGTTCAGCTGTGCTGCAAAGTTCGTTTAAATAATTGATGTATTGCTTCCAGTTATCACTTCAAAGTCAATGATAATTGCTGACATGTGTGAAGCATCTTTTATTATAAAACGTGGTTATCTTTTCTGTCATGGAAAGTGATTGTGCTTTCATTTACTATAATGTCTTCCACTCTTTGAAGCATGCCAGGCATGAAGCAAGCATTCAATAATCTTTTTTATTAATTTAAATAAAAACAGTTCTCTCTCTCTCTCTCTCTCTCTCTCTCTCTCTCTCTCTCTCTCTCTCTCTCTCTCTCTCTCTCTGTGTGTGTGTGTCCCCGAATGTATGTGTGTGTACCACATGTGCGCCGAAGTCAGTGGAGGCAAGAAAAGGGCACTGCATTCCCTGGAACTGGAGTTACAGATGGTTATGAGCCTCCATGTGGCTCTGGGAATTGAACCCAGGTCCTCTGCAAGAGCAGCCAGTATTCTTAACTGAATCATCTCTCTAGTCTAAACATTTAGTATTCTTTAAACAAACCCTCTTGTAGTCAGGAGGATGGAAGAAGTCTTGCTACAGCAACTCCATCAGTTCCTTGAGCTCCGTGACAGGTGGTCTGCGGAGTTATGTACCAGAAGTTCTTCTCTTGCATGTGCGTCTGTACTGTTTCCCCCAGGAGGTCAGATCTCCTCCTGTCTCCAGGCTAGACTTATACTTGAAGAAAACAGTAAACTTTATTATAAAAAACTTACAAATAAAAAGACAACACACGCCGGGCGGGGGTGGCAACACCTTTAATCCCAGCACTCAGGAGGCAGAGCCAGGAGGATCTGTTCGGGCCCTGTGCATGTTGCCTCGGTCTCTGTGAGTTCATATGTGTGTCTACCCTGTTGATTTAGAGGACTGTTTTTGCTTGGCGTCCCCTAAGGGGTTACCTGAGCCCTGAGGGGGCTTTTTTTAGGGGTAAGTGTTCCAAGATCTTTCACTCTCTGCATAGTGTCTGGCTGTGGGTCTCTGTATTTGTTCCCATCTGCTGCAAGAGGAAACGTCTCTGAGGATGGCTGAGCAAGGCACTGAACTATGACTATAGCAGTACTGGGACTGGGTTACATCTAATGGAGTTGTTGGCTAAAAGGGTCTCATAGGAACCCCCAAACAACCCAGGTTGTTGCTAAAACTATAGGTTGCTCTTCACAAACTGACAGCAAGGCCCCGTTGCTGAAGATAACACCCACACAGCTCATTAAACATGGAGAAGTCAATCTGGTGCCTACACAGAGCCTTCATACCTATATGCTAGCATCCTTGGTATGGGAAGGCACTCTGCATGCTACCAAAGGAGAAATGTAAACACTAACCCAGCCACCACACCCTTTGATCTACATCAAAGTACTGCTTGAAATATATGCTGGCCAGTGCAGTGAGGGCACAAAGTCTGTGGAAGTAACCAGTCAATATCTGTTTTGACTGAAATCACTCCTCAGGATGGAACCCATACACAACACTGCTGTGTGACCAAGAATGTAAGACTGGATAGTCCAGGGACCTGGGGTAAAGCCAAATATTACTGTTCTAAAATAAGTAGCAATAAAATGACATCAAATACATTTTTATGAACTTATCCACTACCAAAATGAAAAATCCATGATGGGGTTAGAAGCAGAAAAACAATTAGCTTTATAACTATTCCTTTTTTATAGCTCGTGTCCATTACCTGCATTCCATTCTTTCTCACGGCCTAATATTTAGCCTTTCTTGTTCTCTTTTATCCATGTTATTCTGTGCCCATATGTGCATCTGTTTACATATATACATATATGATCAGCTAGGTCCCACACATGAGGGAGAACATGCTGCTTTTTTTCTGAGATTGTGTGGTGTCACTTAGTATTACTCATTCTGACTCCATCCACTTTATTTGCTGTAGCACATAATTGGAATCCACCTAGGTCTCCTTGAACAGATGAATGGGTAATGAAAGTTTGCTTTATATAAAAATGGAGTGCTATTTAGCTGTAAGAGAAAATGAATCACAAAAGTTCCAGGAAAATGGATCTGCACATTTTAAGCAACTGAATTTGGAGGGTTCAAGTGGTGTATTGAGAGCTATGGGCCTAACACATTGGAGATCTGGTAGCCCCTGTTTTCCTCTTGGAGCAAACCATGATGTAGGAAGCTAATTGCCTGGGAAGAAGCTTGAGTGACATCACACAGCACAGTCAGAAGCACATGACCTATTGTCTCAGTCCACTTTTCAAGGAAAGTGAGCATTCATGTCACACAGAAGAGGGTCGGGTAGCACCAGGTTCAGTGCGAGAGCTTGTTTCAAAATGTCAAATGGAGAGTGACTGAGGAAGGTACCCGATGTCATCCTCTGACCTCTATGTATGCACTCACACACATGCACAACCCACACGAATACAGACATACACTGCACACACACACACACACACACACACACACACACACACAGGAACGCACGCACGCACGCACGCACGCGCCCACACACACACAGGTGTGGAAGAATGGATATCAAACCATTACTCCCCTGCAAAGGACCTTGAGAAGGGAGAACAAGAGAAAAGAAGTCTAAGCAAAGGCAGAGGGTGGGGTGGAAGGTGGGTGTAGATTTACAGCTCTTACCAGGGCACTGTGTAAGGAACCATTTCTCCTCCGGTGAGAATCACTAGTACTTTGTAAGAGACAAAAGCCACACTGTCTTTGTAGCAAGTGTGCATACAAAGATGCTAATCACTCACTTCTTGACTTCCGTCCTTCTGTCCCTGGAGCCCAAGTCCAAGGCTTTGCTGTCAACATCCTTATACAGCACATGTTTAAAATCCACAGCTCATTTCTAAACCATTGCTGTGTGATTTGTGTGTGTGTGTGTGTGTGTGTGTGTGTGTGTGTGTGTTTCTGATTTCATTTGGATGTGAGCTCTTACTCTGCTCAGGTCAGCAGAAAGTCATGTTAGAGAGAAAATCTGATGTACTTTTATTGACAGTTTATCTCTATTCTTCCCATCCATTCTCCTACCCCATGCTGGCCTACCTTAGAGAGGACACAAAAAACAAATGGCTGGGAGAGTGTGGCCAGTTCATCCTCACAGTCAGCTTCTGTCTGGGGATCCTTTCCACACAGACGAAATGCTTGTGCTGTGATTTTGGACACTGGGGTATGGCTGATGATATGTCGGAATGACTTTCTTGTTCTGCAAAGGCAGGAAAGGGAATCATCTGGGGACCTCCCTTCTACCGGAAAGCCTAGGGTGTGGCCGGCTGGTAAAGGACAGGGAGACACGGACCTTACTGCTCCTGGAACTTCTTCCCAGAGCTGAACAAGAAGAGAAACAGCTGGGGACGATGTGTCTGCAGCTGTGTCTGTATTGCCAAGAGGGGAAGTGTACATGACATTTGCCTTTGGCCATTGACAGGAACAATAGAACTTCGGAGAAAAAATTATTATTCCAAATCTTATATTTGGCTCAGTTTGATAAGACATGCAGAAGCAGATGCTCTTCGGAACCCTCTTGGAATTTCATGTATACAATGACCAAATAAGAACAAAGGCTGGAATCACATATCAGCCATTCCCTTATCTGTTTATTCAACAAATATTAAGAATCTAAATGTCACGTGGTGTTGTATCTGGAAGATGCAGTTGGAGTTAGGGTTAGGGACTTTTGGACAGAAACATCAGGAAACACTACACCCATGATGTCGGGCAGTTAGTGAAGAGGAGCAAGAAGTCCCGGCCAAGGACCTGATGAAGACCCCAGGTGGGGAAGTGCATGGGACATGTTGGAACCGAGCACCGGAAATCATCAGAGTGGAAAAGCAAAGCTAGAAAAAGTGAGTAGGAGAGATGGCTGCACTGTCACATGGTCACTCACGGGAAAGACTTGGGGTCCTTACGTAAATGCACTTTAAATGTTTTTAATTATGTGTAACAGTGTAGATGTTGTGTGGGGTCTTTAGAAGTGAGTGCAGTGCCTGCAGAGGCCAGAATCAGGTCTCAGATCCCCTGGAGTTGGAATTACAGGAGGCTGTGGAGTGCCAGTGTGCGTGCTAGGAACCAAACTCCAGTCCTCTGGAAGAGCAGGGGATGTTAACTGCTGGCCCATCTCCTCAGCCTCTTCAAGTGAAAGTTAAAGCCATAGATTGTAAGTGGTCTGGTGTCTGTTTGCAAAATAGTTTTTTTTTAAATGCACAAATACAAGATAAACATAAGTCAAAAGATGTTGTTGTTCATTAATGATGAAGTCTCTCGGGTATAAAAACTGTTTTACAACAGAATCCTAAGCAACAGAACCGATGCATCCATGTGACTAGGGTTGCTGAAAGAACTCTGTAATCACTTAGACATCTAGCTGGCCAGTGTCCACAAGGGACAACTGCTCATCTCTCCAGCGGAACGATTTACGTTTATAATGGGTAAGAATTCTCACTGTTGCCAGCTTTCCACAAAGTACTAGGTTCTCTCTCTCTCTCCTCCCTCTCCTCCATTTTTGTAAACTGATTTTTTTTTGTGTGTGTTGGCATGTAGAGCACTGGTGCTATCACGATGTCTGCACGTATATGTCAAGCATGAGTTTTAAACTAATCGAAGTGACAGGCTGAGACAGCTCGAAGGGCATGCTAGGCAGTGCACCTTGTACGATGTGGTGCTGCCTTCTTCTGAAAATCTCTCCCACACTCAACTTTTGCTGAACCTCACAGCCAGAGTTAATAATACACCCTGAGGTCACTTAGGACAGCAATTCTGTTGTGTATTCAAACTGTTTGCTTAACTTGCCTTTAAGTGAACAACCTTACTTGCCTTGGATTCCCATGTAATCAGTGTTTACAGCCTAAGATAACGCACAGCTATAATTTCTTTATGTACTCTTCCATGCCCCTGACCTGGAATAATGCTGTTGAGAGCTACACAGATTCAGGGCCCTGATGAAAGGACATAAGGAGCCTAGTGCTGGGGCAGACTTGGCAAGGTTGGGTCTGGGGCTAGGGACAGGGAGTTACGGCTTCCGTTCCTGGGAACGCAGCTTTCTTCCCTGGAGAGCTGTGGTTATCGGTCCTAAGGCAGCTGTGTCTGGGGTGTTCTGTATTCTTTTTAGCAGCATTGTCTGACTTAGCTCTCTGATGACCTTGGCCCATTCTCCCTCTGCAAATAGTGAGATGCTGTACTCCTTATAAGCTTGCTTGGCCCAAAGCAGTGCGTGTGCAAGACCTTCCGACTCCAGTTGTTCTGTCTTCTTTATCTTCTCATCTGCTGACTTTCCCGCACCTAGGACCCTGTCACTGAAGAATAACCTGCTGATCCAGGTCATAATGCATATGTGTTATAACAACTGTTTGCCAGAAACATCAAGTATAGGCTGAACAAAGTCTTATAAAATGAATGTCAAATCTATCATGAATGTTGAACGTGCCACATGCGGATATTGCTCGATCAACAGTGATGTTTGCCATGCTGTTTGTCATCCGGGTCAGTGGGGTCAGTTGGAGTCAATGACTTCATCCCTTGTAAAACTCTGTTAAAGATTCCTTTAGGCATCCCTCATTCCTTCCCCACATGATGGCTTTCTGGGATGTTCAATAAATACAGAGCAAAGCCCTTTGTCGGGGAAGACAAACACAGAGAGACTCACAAGACAGCATTCAGGCAGGCTCGGACTCAGACTCACACAACAGACAGAAGGCAGTGGGAGACATGGGGGGAGAGAAGCACAGAATCCAAATCTGGGCTCATGCTCTGTTAAGTTGCTCCAAGGGGAACTGGTTTTAATTTGTTTTCTTACTGTGACACTAACACATTATTGGTGACTCTGAGTCATCACGAATGCATTTGAAACCGGCAGCCTTAGTAGCCAAGTGAGATAAGCCAGCATGGAGGTCAGCCTCGTGGTGGACAAGCGGCCATATGGCGGCCACAGGGCCTTTAGAGAAAGAGCAAGGAAACCCGAAGTGTCAGGGAAAGCATGCTTAGAACAAACACTGAAAGATGAAAATGGGAAGTTGCATTTTTCGAGAGTAATTCGGAACAGCAGGTAGACCTTCCAAGCTGTATGGCCCCAGTAGTCTGACATCTTGCCTATTTCAAATCCTTCCTAATTCTTGACACTACTCTCATGCTGAGGGTCATTTGCTCAGAGTTTGGCTCGAGAAAGATGCTTGATGCAAACACTCTCTAACGTGGCCCCTCATCCTCCTTGCCCACGGACACTCATGCAGCTTGTGATTCCTGACCCTGGACTATGGGTGTGATGCTGGGAGTCACTTTCCACTAACTAATACAACGTGACAAAGCTGATGTACAGTCACTGCTGTCATTAGGTCACTAAAGCCTCTTCTGCCCAGGGCATCCTCTGTTTTCTCCTCTTCTGTCTGGCAGAGGCAGCTGTATTCATGTGGGGGTCAGGAGCTGTTGCATCTCCCAGCAGCCACACGGGTGGGTTGGGATACTCAGAGGATTGACAGTGTCCAGGGAATGGGTTTGGAACTAGCTGTTCCCCTAGAGTATGTGAAGTGGTTGCAGTCTCAGCCAGCGGGCTCGGCCAGCCTTGACTGTGATCTTGTGAGGAACTGTGGAATGGTGAACCACAGCTGTACCTGCAGCCCCTAGACCCACAGGATGGGGAAGAGAGAAGGCTGTTTGTTTGAAGTTGTGAAGTACTAAGGTAATCATCCGGTCATCCATAGGTACACAGTGCAGAATCCATAAGTTCACCAGTGACTGAGGGGTCAAGAGATTTATAGACATCTTAAAATCCATTTGGAGTAAGGATTTTGGAGCTGTGGTAAGACTGAGCAACCCCAAGCTCATTATTATAATTTTGGTCAAGTATCTTGACTGGAATTGTTTAGCTCCCCAAGCAACGGGCCTGGTTCCAGACTCTGATTTTCTCTTTAACACACGGGCCAGGGCTCAAATAATCCTTTACTCAAGTTTTCCACAGACATTAATTAATCATGTGCTTGGCTCTGAGGACAAAAGGAAAATACATTGTTTTCTGCCCCCCAGAAATTCATACTGGAATGAAGTCAGTCTACAGAAGAGTAAGTTAAAATGCAGAGTGGGATGGGAGGAGGGTTGTCTGCAGAACATGTGCCTCACCCTAGGCTGCTCCTGTTAAAGCACCAGCCTGACCCAAGAACTCCATTTTTACTTGAAACTGCTTGTTTAAAAAAAAAGGGGGGGGATGTGTTGTGTGTAACACGAATCTTAAAAGATCTTATAACAAAAGACCCAGAGCCAAATATTGGGGTGAAAGCTGAAAGATCAGCGAAGCAGAGCAAGCCAGCCACAAGTTTTTACCTCTATGAAATCCTCAGCCTAAGGAGACAGAGTTCCTGTTTCCTCACGCCTTATATACCTTTCTGTGTCCTGCCACCACATTACTTCCTGGGATTAACGCGTGTGTCACCCCTCCCTGGTTCTGTTTCTCTCATTTGCCCAGTGTGGTCTTGAACTCACAGAGATCCAGATGGATCTCTGCCTCTGGGGTGATAGGATTAAAGGTGTGTGCTACCACGGCCTGACCTCTATGTCTAATTTAGTGGCTGACTCTGCCCTCTGATCCCCAGGCAAGCTTTATTGGGGTACACACTATATCACCACAGCTATGCATTAAGAGTGAAGTAACCAGACTATAAGATCAATTCCTAATGCTTGTCATTTGAACACGTTCTGGAATTCCTAGAGAGGGGCTGGAGATGTAGGTCAGGCAGTGGAGTGCTTGCTTAGCAAGTGCAAGGCTTCACCAAATAGAAATGGGGCATGGTGGCAGTATGAAACCACCATCAGGAGTTCATGGTCATCCTTGGCCACAGAGCACTTTGGAGACCAGTCTGGGCTCCATGAGTTATACCCTGCCTGCAAACAAACACAGATTCCTGGAGAGAAGCCATTCTACAGCCCACACTCTGCCCACTCTAATCTTTCCTTGATGCTGAGGTCGTGGGTAACCATTGCCCTAAGGCCCATCAACTGTGGTTGTTTTTGCTCTTTTGGGGGACCCACCTCCCAGCTCCCCAATAAATCACACTCAGAGGCTTATTCTTAATTATAAATGCCCAGCCTTAGCTTGGTTTCTTTCTTGCCGGCTTTCCTTATCTTAAATTAGCCTGTCTATCTTTGGCCTCTGGGCTTTTCCTGTTCTCTTCCTTCTGTAAATCTTACTCTTAACTCCTCAGCTCGCTGGTTGTGTAGCTGGGTGGCTGACCCCTGATGTCCTCTTCCTTCTCTGACTTTTAGATCTCTCCTCTCCCAGGTTTCTCCTTCTGTTTATTCTCTCTGCCTGCCAGCCCCACCTATCCTTTGTCCTACCTCTCTACTGGCTGTTCAGTTCTTTATTAGACCATCAGGTGTTTTAGACAGGCACAGTAACATAGTGCCACAGAGTTAAACAAATGCAACATAAACAAAAGTAACACACCTTAAAATAATATTCTACAAAAATCAACCAATGAACTGATTTTAAAACTGTGGTATATATATGCACAATAGATTACTATTCAGCTTTTAAAAGGAGACAAATAATATTATGGTGGAAACATGAACAAACCCATAACATATTGTGCTAGGTGAAATAAGCCAGGCACAGAAAAAAAAAAAAAAACCACTACACTGTGTCACTTATGTGTGTTCGTAAAACATTGAAATCATTGAAGCAGATACTGCCATGGTGGTTACTAGAAACTGGAGTACGGCAGAAATGCAGTGATGGTAGCCAAGGGGTACAGGTGTTTCAGCAAGCCAAAAGGAGTATATCCCAAGTATTTGAAGTAATGGATATCTTGATTCATTTGGCTCAGTCATGCTCTTGGGTGACAGATTAAAGATTTGCTTTGTACCTATAAATACATAATTACAAATTTCCAATATTAAATTTGATAGACATATGGGGGCTAGAGAGATGGCTCAGCATTTAAGAACCTTGGCTACTCTTCCAGGGGATCAGGATTTGAGTCCCAGCACCCACATGGTGATTCACAAGTTCAGGGGATCTGCCTCAGGCCCCCTTCTGGCCTCCTTGAGAGCTGCAGGCACATGGTGCATAGATAACATGCTGGCAAATACTCATATGCATAAAGTAAAATAAAGTAAAAACTTTTAAAAAAGAGCACATACTGCTCCTGCAGAAGCCCTAAGTTAAATTGCCAACACCCACTTCAGATAGTTCACATCCATCTGAAAGCCCTGTCCAGAGGGTCTGATGTCCCCTGTTGACCTCTGCAGACACCTGCACTCACATACATTTACATATAGAACTAAATATATCAAAAACTAAATCTTAAATAAATATATGGGTGTTGATTTTTTGTTTCTGTGACAGAATTCCTGACATAACAACGTAAGGGAGTATATATGTCAACTTGACACACAAATTAGAGTTATATGAAAGGAAGGAACTTTAATTGAGAAAAAGCTTCCATAAGATCCAGCTGTAACACAGTTTCTTAGTTATTGATGGGGGAGGGCCCATTGTGGGTGGGGTCATCCCTGGGCTGGTCCTGGGTTCTATAAGAAAGCAGGCTGAGCAAGTCATGAGGAGCAAGCCAGTTAGCAGCACCCCTCCATGGTTTCTGCATGAGCTCCTGCCTCCAGGTTCCTGCCCTGTTTGTGTTCCTGTCCTGACTTCTTTTGGTGATGAACAGTGATGTGAAAGCATAAGCTGAACAAACACTTTTCTCCCCAAGTTGCTTAGGTCATGGTGTTTCATCACAGCCATAGTAACCCTAACTAAGATATTATTTTAGTAAATCCTCTCTGGAAATATGAGTTGTTTTTTTTTTTTTGAGACAGGGTCTCTCTGTGTAATCCTTGATGCCTGGAACTCACTTTATTGGACACACTCATACTGCTTCTGCCTCCTGAGGGCTGGGCTTAAAGGTGTGCTCTACCACAACTGGCAATCTCCTTCACATATATTCAATAGAGTTATAGCAGGATTTTACTAACAAAATTATTCTGTGTGGTTGTTCGAGTCATATTTTCTTCTGTATAACAGCACAGTTTTCCCATTGTAAATTGAATAATTATGGAAAACACCCCCAGACTCACTTTCAGAAAGCTCATATTAAAAACAAGAAATACATAAACTAAGACTACTCACAGTTTGAATATTATTGCTTTCTATCACCTAAAAAGCAAATGGGATTTTTTTTTGTCTACTTAGCTTTTAAAATCAGCTAAAAAAAGCAGTAGGAGAGAATTCTTCTCAACATTTTGGGTTATAATATCTATTCCTGAGAATGTAGAGAAGAGAAAGTTGTATTAATATGTGACTGTCCTGGGTAAAAATTTATCCTTGCAATAGATGGAATAAATGAAATTATCAAAGCTATTTTGTTTGGCCTCTTTTTGGGACCAAAGAATAAAAAAATAGCTTACATCAGGAAATGAAAGTTTATTCTGGTTGTAACCTGATTATTGAGTGACCAGATTCAGTGATATATAAATAGGAAAGGACTCTCTCTTCTTGACAACAACCAGTGAACGCCCCAAATGCCCTGCTACACCCTTCCAAGCCCTTGAACCATAGCCTTGGGTTCTATAACCTTTTAGTAACTTTCAGCTCTGAGAATTTTTAAGTAGTATACTAGATGTTCAGTCAAGACTACTCTAAACTTGTGTTATTTGTGTATGTATATATTTATTTGTATACATGTGTCTATAGTGTATGTATGTTTGTTTGCATGTGTGTGCACCTCTGTGTCTTCATCCATCACTCTCCACCTTTTTAAATGCCTATTTAATGCATATGTACCTGAATGTATGTGCTTTGTGTGTGTGCAGTACCAGTGGAGGCCAGAAGGGGGCTCTAAATCTCCTGCAACTGGAGTTAAAGATGGTGGTAAGCTGCCATGAGGGTGCTGGGGACTGAACCCTGGGTCATCTACAAGGGCAGCTAGTGCTCTAACCATTGAGTCATCTCTCCAGGCCCTCAACCTCAGTTTTCTGAAACAGTGGGTCTCACTTAACCAGGAGCTCAAATAGACTAGGGTCCAGCCAGACCCTGGGATCTGATATTCCCCCCTGTTCTACCCTCCTATTCACTGTTGGGGTTTTGGGTGTGTGCTATCACAACTGGCTATTTACCTGGGTGCCAGAGAACTGAACTCATGTCCCCAAGCATGTGCATCAAGCGCTTTACTCACAGAGCCATCTCTCCAGCTCTTGTTGTGTCTTTAATCTCAGTATCTACTATCATGCTCATCTCTAGCAATCTTGTTTTTTCCCCTCAAGTCCATCTTCTGGTTTGTGGGGATCTTAAGACAAAATAAGAGAGGCTGGAGGAAGAGGAGAGCGAGCACATTTTATCCTCCGAGGCATGTCTGTGCCTCTTCGGTGTGAACTATCTATGAGTTCCTAACCACTCTCCTTTGCAGTCCAGGCCTCTATTTTGCTCCAGTTCCTGATGCAGGCAGCATGGTTTATGCCTAAATCTCTCCAATGGCTGTTCAGGTGCAGTCCTGTTCAGCGCTTTCCCAGGCTTTACCGTGCAATTAGTTCTCTGCCTCAATGGTTCACTTTTGCACAGGTTCCTTTAGCCTTTGGGATGTGTCAGCTTGCCCTTCAGCTTTGAGAAAGAGATGTTTGGAAAACCAGAGATGCATTTTTGGCATGGCAGGAACTCCTAGTGTATATTTAAATAAGTGGAAATCAGTACTTCACACTAACTTTTAATAATTGAGAAATCAGCCCTCTGAGCTTTTCCTGTTTATATTTAAGTTCTCAGATATTCCCAGGATAGTCTATATCTTTATTTAAAAATTATGTAGTACTCAATCAAAGTACATTATGAACTGTCATGGAAATAGCCTGTCTTAGTTAGGGTTTTTATTGCTGTGAAGAGACACCATGACCACAGCAATTCTTATAAACTGAAACATTTAACTGGGGTGGTTCACTTATAGTTCAGAGGTTCAGTCCATTATTGTGGTGGGACATGGTGGCGTGCAGGCAGACATGGTGCTGAAGAAGGAGCTGAGAGGCCTCCATCTTGCAGGCAATAGGAAATGGTCTGAGACACTGGGCAGTATCCTGAGTATAGGGAATCTCAAAGCCTGTCCCCACAGTGACACACTTCCTCCAACAAGGCCATACCCACTCCAATAAAGCCACACCTCCTGATAGTGCCACTCCCTATGAGATTATGGGGGCCAATTACATTCAAAAGTACCACATGACCTTATGTAATCCAGCGTGATAGCAATAAAACAAAATAAAACCTAACAATAAAAATACCAACAAGGGCTGGAGAGATGGCTCAGAGGTTAAGAACACTGACTGCTCTTCCAGAGGTCCTGAGTTCAATTCCCAGCAACCACATGGTGGCTCACAACCACCATCTGTCATGAAATCTAGTGCCCTCTTCTGGCCTGCAGGCATATATGCAGGCAGAACACTGTATACATAATAAATAAATAAATCTTTAAAAAAAAAATACCAACAAAGTATATATTCTTATGTGGATGTAGAAAAAAATCCTACAAAACTGGTCAAAATCCAACAGTATGATAGGCATTTTGTGTGTGGAGAGTATGATAGGCATTTTGTGTGTGGAGAGTATGATAGGCATTTTGTGTGTGGAGACACTGGTAGGGTGTGGATAGAGTAAGATGTTTCTAATTGTAGCAAAGTTTTGATGAATTTAGCTTTACTTTTTTGCCCATCCTGTTTTCAGGCCCTGAAAAAAATGAGTGACAGTAGCTAACTTGTGGGTTTAAAATAAAGCTGGGGCCAGAGAGACGGCTCAGCAGTTAAGAGCACTTGTTCCCTGTCAGAGGACTTGGGGCTGGTTCCCAGAACCCAGGCTTGGTTGGCACCACCTCCATCAGGTGGCGTACAACTGCCTGTAACCTCAGTTCTTGGGGATCTGACGCCCTCTTCTGGCCTGAATGCACGTCTGCACACACGATAGTGCACCATACATAACACCGTGAAACAACAAGGTCTTCTTGAAACAAAAGTTACATCTACCATATGGAAGGGATCAGTCAGCTCTGTTTTCTTTGGGTAGTTTTCATGGTGTTTTTCGGCATTCCCCACACATTGCCACAGAGTGCTTTTGCATATTTCCCCTACAGAAATTATTCCGTGTAGAGGAAATCTGAAGGACAGTCTATTGTTCACAACTTTGAAGCCGTTTCCAGCCATCACATTTTCCCACAGTAAGGCCAGATCCAAGCACAGAGCAATGAAATGACTGAGGAGGTATGGCTTAGTCAGTGCCTGGAGTCTTGTCTTCCCTGTAGGGGTGGGTTTAAGCAGCTGATAACTTGTTTTCCGAAAGGGAATCTTCCATGGCATGAAATGCATCTATTAGCTGTGTGTCACAGGGCGTATTTTCTTGGGCAAGGAATACTTTCGAGGGATTCAGACTCTCTCTCTCTCTCTTTCTCTCTCTGGGGTGGGGTTCAAGACAGGGTTTCTCTGTGTAGCCTACACTGTGTTGGAACTCACTCTGTAGATCAGGATGGCCTCAACTCACAGAGATCCACCTGCCTCTGCCTTCTGAGTACTGGGATTAAAGGCATGCACCACCACTGCCCAGCCAGGATTCAGAATGTCCACACCAAAACAAACAACTAAAAAATAAATCATTCAAAGGCTCTCTTAAATTAGAAAAACATAGACTGGTCAATAATCTTAGAAGCCCTGTGAGTCCATAAACGCATGTATACGTGCTGTACCTTATGATTCAGGGCGTTTGTATGTAAGCATGTGTCCTTAAAAAGTAGGTCTAGGGCTGGAGAGATAGCTCAGTGGTTAAGAGCCTCTTGCAGAGACCGAGGTTCAATTCCTAGCACTCACATGGCAGTTCACAACCATCTGTAACTCTAGTTCCAAGGGACCAAACTCCCCCTTCTGGCCTCCACAGGCACTGCACACAGGGTGCACATACACATACGCAGGCAAAACACTCACACATATAAAATAAAAACAAATACAAAAATGTTGAAAAGAGGCTTATTTTGAGACAGGGCCTCACCGAGCTCTCTAACCTGCACAGAACTCCCTATGAAGCCTAGGCTGGCTTCTGTCTTGGGATACTCTGTCACCACACCTGGTTGACCATTTGCTTCTAATAAACTCTAACTAGATGGTTACTACATGCAAATATAAATGGCAACTTGAAGCTTGTTGTAGACTTCTTTCTTTTAAATCGAATCCAGTATCTTCCCAACTTGCAGCACCCAAGCCAGTGTGCCATAGTTAAAAGTATAAATTATAACCCAGACTACTGAATGCTTTCTATATATTAGAAATTGTTCACAACAATTTATGTGCATTTGGTAATTTAATATGGATAGCATGATATGAGGAAGATGCTAATAACGTGTATGTTTGTTTTTTCTGATGAGAAAAACGAGACTTTTTCACCTTGACAGAGCCAGTATTGTATAAACTGATGGCATGACTGCCCCATGGCCTGGCTAAAGGGAAGGTTTTTATTGCAGCTATGACAGAGAGAACAGCAAGAGGCATCTGGAAGAGTCCAGAGGAGAGAGAGAAAGTAATAGACTGAATATGGCCAGGAGACTGGACCTCGCCACGGGAGAAGCAGGGATGGGGAGGTGAGAGGGGGAGAAGACACACACACACACACACACACACACACACACACACACACAGAGAGAGAGGGGGGGGAGCAGAGAGAGAGAGAGAGGACGGAGAGAGGGAGAGAAGAAGGAAGACAAAGAGAAAGGGAAAGAGAAGAAGGGAGAGAGAGGAAGGGAGGGAGGGAGAGAAAAGAGAGGAGAAGGAAGACAGAAAAAAGAGAGGGGAAGAGAGGTGAAGGGGGAGAGAGAGAGGGAGGGAAGAAGAGAGAGAGAGGGGAGATGGAGGACTGAGAAAGCATAGCAAAAATAGCAGGGTTACGCAGAGGATGAGTACCTGGGGGGAGGGAAGCCATGAGCTGCGCAGGTTTAGGATAGGGGAGAATCTAAGAAGCGCTAGGACGCTGGCATGGATTCTGAAGTGTGTAACAGGTACTTGTGGTACTGAGGGAGCCGGAGGTCAGCATGTGCTTTGGTATGCTAATAGATACTATAGATAGCCATATGTCTCTCCTACCTTTTGGGATTTTGGGAAATGGAGTTTCTTTTGGACCTGACATGTATGTATCCTTTCAAGAATTCTGTTATTACTTAAGCTGTAAAATGAAGTCTTCAGTTTCCACCCATTTCCTTGGATAGATTAAAAATGCTTAACTGAAGAGATTAGCCCTTGTGTGTTTTCTAAGAAGGCTTCCTTGAGGGAACTGTACTTGCTCTTTGCCACGCAGTCTTTGCTTCCTCTGCGTCCCATAAGTTGAGATAGAGGTTAACCACAGTGTTAGCTCTGGATGGAAAGATGGCTCTGCCACGCTTTAGACCCACATCTAGAAGGCCATGCTTACAGGCAGCATAGGCAAAGAATCAGGACTCTGATCAAGGGCACTGGTAGGAATAAGTCACCTCCTCTCTGTTTGAAACCAACCACTCACTATTAAAAGTGCAGTTGAACAGGAAGATACTCTAGTCCATATGTCCATATACATCTGTAAGTTATTCACATCTTTCAACAATAGAGAAATCAACAGTTAGATGGGAATAACGGGGATTCTAAACAGAAGAAACCTATTTTCTATATCTACTCATATCCTATCTGTACAAAAAAAAAAATCAAATTGAGAACTTCGGGGAGTGGCCTCCAGGACACACAAGATCTACAGTTTTCAGGGAAGAAAACAGAGAAAATTGCTCCCTGTCACCCAGTTTCTTTCTGTCAGATTCCTCGGTACTTGAAAACTGCTCACTCTGCAAGAATTAAGGTGTTTTGCAAACAGGCACCTCTGTAAAATTGTATACAGGCCCCACTCAGCTGCTGCTGCTGCTGGCAGTGGGAGAGGCATGTACCAAACAGGCCTAGATGAATGGATTGTGGCAAGGGGGTGGCTTGTACAACAGGAAACTAGGGACAGGACGGCTTGAATCTGCAACTCTGCAGTTGGGGGCTCCAGTGCCCTCTAAGTTTAATCCTTGTGGATTTCCAGTTCCATGTGAACTCTGGAGCCATGCGTTAATTTGAATACCAAGTGATATTGGAGCAGAAAAAAATAGTAAGGAAAACTGCAATTTCCTTAAGACTCTTAGCATAGAAAAAAGTTAGTATTTTTGATTAATTGCTATGTGTGCATGTGTGGGTTAGTTCATTATTTTGTAGAGAAGGAAAGCCTGTACCTTTTGGGCAATTGTGGTTGTTGAGAGTTGATAATTTTTATATACTACATCAATAGTAGATAATATATATGTATAGTAGTATCTATAATAATTGTCTGTTCATGTGAATAGTGAATATGGATAATAAAATAAATACTTCAAACTTGTATATATTTACAAATTTCCAAGCATAGAAAAACATAGAAAAGAAAAGTGAGTGGAGAGATAGCTTAGCAATGAAGCCCTGCTTTTGCAGAGGGCTTCAGTTTGTTTCCCGGCACCCTCCAGTGGCTTGCAAGCACCTGTAACTCCAGCTCCAGGGACCTGACACCCTCTTCACCCTCTTCTGGATTCCTTGGGCACCTACACACACACACACACACACACACACACACACACACACACACACACACACGAGCAAATCTTTAGAGAAATTATAAAAGCATTGCTGGCTGGTTGTATCAACATTTTTTTTTTTTTTAGATTTTTGTTAGCACTATTTATGCTTGGGAATGGCTCACTAAGTACATATTTAAACAAGATCTGTGATCTTGTGTGAAGAGAATACTAATTTTTTACTTCAGTACCATGTGATTCTAAAACTTTAATTAGATTCCAGTAATTCATTTGATTATGTCTATGTATATTACTTGAATACTAAGTAAATGCTGTAGCTAATAGCTAGCTTCTGTATCTTTAATCCAGGTATAAATTTTCAAAAATATTTACTTATTTTTACTGTATATTTGAGTGTTTGCCTCCTTCATGTGCATATATGCACCATGTATGTGCAATACCCACAGAGGCCAGAAGAGGGCATCGGATCTCCCAGAACTGAAGTTACAAATGGTTGTGAGACACCATGTAAGTGCTGAGAACTGAACCTGCATCTTCTGGGAGAATAGCCAGTACTCTTAACCACTGAGATATCTCTCCTGCTCCTAGGTCTTTCTTTTCTATATATCCATTTAGTGTTATACATTTCCCTCTAAGTTTTGTTGTTACTGAATCCCACAAATTTTGATAAATTGTGTTTTTATTTAGTGCAAAATTCTTATTTATTTTCAATTTCTTTTCTACTTGTTGCTATTTAGTATATAATTTATCTGGTGGTTAGTCAGGTCCCTTTCTAAATATCATTGATATTTAGTCCAATTTTACCTTAGTCTGAGAGAGACAGTGAATGTGTTATAATCCTTTTATTTTCTAAGATCTTTTTTTTTTTTTTTTTGGTTTTTCGAGACAGGGTTTCTCTGTGTAGCTTTGCGCCTTTCCTGGAACTCACTTGGTAGCCCAGGCTGGCCTCGAACTCACAAAGATCCGCCTGCCTCTGCCTCCCGAGTGCTGGGATTAAAGGCGTGCGCCACCACCGCCCGGCCTATTTTCTAAGATCTTGTTGTGGCCCAGAACATGGTCTACTTTGGCAGGTGTTCAATGTGAACTCGGGAGCCATGTGTAATATGCTGTTGGATGAATTTGCCTCTAGATATCCCCTGATCCAGTTGATTGATGGTGCAGCTGAACTCTGTTTTAGCACAATGTCTTTCATTTTAGTGGGTGGAGGCCTTTTAGTATGTCCTGTACTTTTTTTCTTGATAGTAGGACGGCATGCACCAGTACAGGGTGCTGCTGTGAGTGGGTGTTGAGAAATACAGTGTCGAGGTGTGCGTGGGAAGTACCCTGAGTTCTCAGGCTTTCAGAAATCCATGCCTGAGGTTCCTGCAGCTTCCATAGTGGACTTTAGTTGGCATTTCCCTTCCCCCTGGCCACTCAGGCTCACATAAAACCTGCACAAGGCAATTTCTCTGGAGGGCAGGCCATATTAAGCACAGAATATCTTAGAACGATTCCTTTCCCTGAGCTGGAAACATAAGCGAGTTTTCCCTCAAATATTTACTGTAAGGATCAGACAACGCTTTCAGAAAGAAATGACAGTTGTGTCAGGCCTTGCCGACACTGGCGTTTTCAGTGTGCAGACTGTCCCCTGAGCCTGCAGTGAGCAGTGAGTGGGTTGGTTACACTTCTAGCTTCCGATGCTGGCGCTGGTCCTGCTGAGGGCCTCCTGGGTGTCTGTCCGGGGCTTGGGGGCAGGTGGCACTTCGTGAAGTCACTTGTGTTTTCCAGTTTGCTTCACTCTCTACCTCCTGTTGGACAACAGTGAGTGTCTCACGTGCCCGAGCAGAGACTGGAAGTCGGTTTTCTGATTTTCACATTTTTTAGCCTTTTGTTGAAAATTTTCGCTGTCCTGGTTTTCAAGGCCAAGTCCTGCCTGGGCTGCAGAGGAAGTTCAGAGGGGTTAATTGGTGAGGTTTTAAGTGAATAGTATAATAAATAAATGAATGAATGAATAAATAAATAAATAAACAAACAAATAGCTTCAAAATAAAATGTAAGAAGGGGATGGGTAGAGCAATTATCTAGCACGCTTATCTAGCATATTTCATCCCCAGTGCAGGGGGACAAAAAGCACCTGGATGCCTCAGAGGTTAAGAACACTGGCTGCTCTTGCAGAGGATCTGGTGCCCACATGGTGGGTCATACACACACACACACACACACACACACACACACACACACACACTCACGCACGCACGCACGCACGCATGCATTCACACACACACACTAATTAAAATAAGACCTAAATTGAAGAAAGGTATTTATTTCTCACAGATCCTTTTTTGTTTTTTTGTTCTTGTTTCTGTTTATTGAAACAAAGTTACATTCACTATGCATCCCAGAAAGACCTCCATCTCACAGCCCTCTCCCTCCCACTCCCCACTGCTGAAATTACCGTGGGGGTGGGGCTGTGGCTGCTGAAGTTTAAAAAAAAATACTAAGGCCGGCAGTGGTGGCTCAGGCCTTTGATCCCAGCACTCACTCGGGAGGCAGAGGCAGGTGGATCTCTGTGAGTTTGAGGCCAGCCTGGTGTACAGAGAGAGTTCCAGTCTTGTCACAGTTCTGAAGGCTCCAGAGTTTAAGATCAAGTCACCACTACATGGCAGTCTGGTGGGTCTCACTCTCTGTTTTACAACACTGCCTTGTTGGCATGCCCTTACGTGGCAGAATGGAGAAACAAGTGGGCTCCTTCGATCCTTTTATAAGGCACCAGTCCCATCACTGAGGAGAGAGTTTTGGGATTTGGTACAAGTTTCACTTCTGACTACCACTGCCTAGGGGGTTAGGTTTCAGCCCAGGATACTGGAGGGACACAAACATTTATACCACAGTACCAAAAACACTATACAGCACTGTTTATCATTTGAATATGCCTGATGCTCTAGGCAGGAAAACGGCATTGTTGTGGCTGTTTATACCACCTGACCTGAGCAGCTCATGATCATGTGGTCTGGGGTGGAAAGGACACATGGAAGCAGCCTGGGATTTGAACTGCTACCTGCCAGCCATGTAACACCGGAGACAGCTTTAAAATCATGTGCACGGTGGACATATTAGTAATATGTCCATCACAGGGGTGGTATTTCAAAGAAGATGGAAAATGATATTTTATACTACAGAAACTCTAGTTGATTTAACAT
Organism: Peromyscus maniculatus bairdii; assembly: GCF_049852395.1. Classification (NCBI taxonomy): domain Eukaryota; kingdom Metazoa; phylum Chordata; class Mammalia; order Rodentia; family Cricetidae; genus Peromyscus; species Peromyscus maniculatus. Next base: position 37,146,558 of record NC_134857.1, on the reverse strand, counting down.
TAGTCCCAAGACTAGTCTGTTGTTGTTTTGCCGAGTCAGGGTTTCTCTGTGTAACTGCTCTGGCTGTCCTGGAACTTGCTCTGTGCACCAGGCTGTCCTCAAACAGAGATCTGCTTGCCTCTGCCTCCCAAGCGCAAGGATTAAAGGTGTGCACCACCACTGCCCAGCTTAGAGTCCGGTTCTTAAGGGATTTTCTAATACTAACAGAAAAACTCAAACCCAAACAGAAGGGGAGTTTATTGGTTTCCACGACTCAAAATTGAAGAGGAGTGTCTGCTGCAGGAGAAATTCGTTCAAGAGGATGGATTATTGTCCTCGGGTCCCACTGTCTGTCTTTCTAGCCTGCTTGTCTATACGTGGCTCCATCTTACCGTCATAAGATGTCAGTCACATGTTAGCCGCTGTAGACAGCAGGCACCTCTGCTAACAAGAACAAATTTCTTTCTAGTAGTTTCTGTGCAAACCATAGGCCTCACCCTAATTGGACCTCGTTAGATGGCATGCTTATTTCTAAAATGAACTGGTTAAAATGACTGACTCAATATGAGTCACAGGAGCCTTCTCCAGGGCCTGGCAGCATAGAATTGTGGTACTTATAACCAAGAAGAGGGGAGCGGGCAATGGGATTAAAAAAAAGAAAAAAGCCCTTCCTACGAAGGGCACTTAGTGTTTCTGAGATGACGCCATTTTGTTCCGAGTATGCTGGACTCAGGAGAGAAAGCTTTCATGGAAGAAACTGCCTCTTTGCTTCAGTCATCTTCTCCTTGTTTGTCTGAAGCTCATAATTACAACGTGCAGTGCATCTTTCCTCTCCTTCTGGCAACTGGCTGCTCCCATCTGTTTTGAATTGAGTGATGTATAGGAAAACCACGTTCTCCTGGGGAGGGAGCATGGTAAGCCTCTCACTGGGTCTGTTTAGCACATTCTTAGTTTTAGCTTTAGGGGAAGATTTATACATGGCCCTAGCCAGCATTCGCCCTGAAACTGCAGATGATTTAAAGTTTCATTGTCCTAAAGCACTTTTCCATGGCTAAACGGAATGTTCTACACTCACAAAGCTATTCTGATGCAGATAGTCTGGGCATTTTCAACACTGGTGTGAGTGAGTTTATATATTTTTTAAAGCTAATTTTGTGTATATTTGCTTATTTTAATAGTAATGCTAACAGTGGCAAATTGAAACCTAAGTAACATTTAGTTTCTGAATCCTGTAAAAAACCAGTCACAGACACGTACTCACATGATTAAGTATTAGTTCTACAGCAGTGAGGAGAACAATTCACTTTGAAAACTACTCTCTCATATATTACAGAACACCAAATCAAATCAAATCAAATCAAATCAAATCAAATCAAATCTAGAGCTCCCTTTTTGAAGGAGACAGACCATTAAAGATCCCACAACTGGTCAACCAACATGCAGAGGACAGCTGAGTTTGGGATACCCAGCTCCAGCACAGCCTCTACACCCAAGGCTCAGGGAACATTGAGAAAGAGGAGGGGGCCTGGAGACAGCAAGAGCCAGGGGACCAGGGTGTCGGCTGAGAGACCGTGTGCTTTAAATATGACAATGAAGCTGCACCTGTGAAATATCAACACCATGGTCTCCTAAACAAGACCTATACCATGACACCAGCTGACTTGCCGAAGTGGATGGGGGAAATCTCATGATTTCCACCCCTAGATGAAGAGCTACGGGCAATGAATGGCTGACGAGAGAGGGAGACTCGGTATTCTCCAGGGACAAGGCCCCTGGTAGATTATCCAGTCCCAAGTGGTCAGCCCTAAACACGTGTACACGTGAACAGCAGTAAATAGACTCAGCAGGCTGTGTTTATGCACCCCTGCGTGGATGTGTCCCTGGGTAACAATAACTAAAGGAGAAGAAGAGTCATGATTTTAGGAAGGACTGATGGGGACACAGGAGGAGTTGTAGGTGGGAGAGGGAGAGAGCAGAAAGGATGTGAACCCAGTACTCATGTATTAAATCCTCAAAAAAGTTTTAGAATTTAGGTTAAAAATAGGACTGTTAAGAAAGAGTGAATTTTAGAAAGAAGCTGAGGTATATTTGTCTTTAGACTCTGTAATTCTTGGTAAATGTGCAAACACAGGGATAATATGACCACCAAAGATAGTACTTCTGTACTATGGGTTTTCAGAATAACAGTGAAAGGTTTTCAGATTTTATTTTATTTTGTTTTTCTGTTAGATTTTATTTGGACCGTGTTGTCCGATTCCCAAGTGCTGCTTTGGTCTCATTAAAGATCTCTGAATGAATGCATCAATCAATACCCAGTTGAATGGTAGAAGCTTCTTTTTTTCATAGAGATTTGACCTTTCCCTTTTCTGTAACTGCTTGATCTCAATCGTTCGGTTTTCCCGTCGGGGTCAGAAGTTAACGAAAAGGTGGATTTTCTTTGCCTTCAGTAACCCATGCCTGCTGAAACGGCAAGGAAGAGTGACATCTGCCCAGGTGTCTGATTACTGGGGCAGTCGATGACACCCTCAGGGAACGGTATCATCATCAACCCTTCCACAACCTGTCAGATGTGCTGGCAAAATGAAAAAGGAGCTGTAACGTTCTCTTGAGTCTCCCTCATGTAAACCTGGGATGTACAAGGATTGGGTGCTCTGGGGGGACTTCTGTCTACTAATTGTGATGTGCTTTGTTTTAAAGCTGGACCCACCTTGTAGGATGAGTAGACTTTCCCTGAAATTTTGTTCTCATCTCACAATGGATTTGAACTCCCAAGCGCATGGTTAGGATGAAAAGAGTTATATGTTCAGTGTTTGGGAAGGTGCTGGTGGATACCTGATACTTTGTGAATGTTCACCACAATTATAGAATGGAATGGACCCTAGCAAGAAGGAACCAAGACTCTGGAGTTGATCTCGCTTGATTTTATCATGGTTTTTCCTCTGGCTGAGGCTGTGACTCTACCTGGGCCATAATTCTTCCCTTTGTGAATTTAGTGTAGGAACAGCTGTAATGTCACAGAGTGTTTTTGAATTTAAATGAGATAATTTATGCAAAGCTCTGAGAATGCCTAGCACACAGAGTCACTACACAAACGAAACCTGGTTATTGTAGACAGCATCTGGGTTCCGTTATTAGCCCACAGAGCATGTAGAAGACATTTACTTATTCTATTTTCATCCGTTCTAAAAGACACACTCCTGTGGAAAATTGGGCTTTATCTTTGAATTAGCTATGCTTTATTTTCTTTAATTTAAATTTCATTACCCAGTATTATGATAAATGGTTAAATACAAATAATAAATACAAATAAAAATACATGTTCCGAATGTGGGAAGAGGGTGGTGGTTGGGGAATACCGAAGGAATGGTTTTTACCGATTATAGAATGGGGGAGTGTTGTTGAATCTGAGCTCAGAGCAGAGCATTTTGACTTGGGTCACACCCTCTGCAGGAGCACTCACTGCCCTGGGCACAGCTACCAGTATTTGCAGAGTGTGCACCAGAGCGCCCTGACTTCTGCCATCTCTGGGTTGTGCATCTGGCACAAAAGGGCCCGAAAAGGAAATACTGCCACAGAACTGGTGGAAACACAGCTGGCCAGGACACCACACGTGGCTCATGGAGTCCTGGCAGCAGCTGAAGAAGACTCTTCTTATTTCCTCTGATGGTTGTGTTAGAACTGGTGTTGCGACAATGACTTCCTTACTAGAAAGATGCTGGGGAAAACTAAATTCTGCCGAACTGCAGTGTGGAGAGAGACACGGTGAAAGTGCTGGAACAGCATAATGTAAGGACACCAAGATGGAGAGCAGGGAGTGATCTGGTCCATTCGTCCACCACCACGGCTTCCCAGTCTTCCTAGGATCGGTACCCCGGGCTGGGCTATTCTGCACGACTTAGGTGCCAGAGCCATCTCAGTCTTCGTCTCACCCTTGTAGACAACATGCCCAACAGCCCCATTCTGTAGAATAGCTTTCACCTCAGAAAAATGTCTTACAAGAAACACAGAATGCCTTTTCATCTGACAGGAAGTGAGGTCAGATGGGAGCTCATTTATCATAGACATTTGGAGTGATTGAAATCATCTATCCATCATCTATCTATCTATCTATCTATCTATCTATCTATCTATCTATCATGTAGCTAGCTAGGTAAAAAAATTAGGCATGCCATGAAAACTACTGAGTCAAAAAGACATGGGATATATAAAATACAAATGGAAAATTTCAGGCATAAGTTCAAACACTGATAATGACAGGAAATGTGAATGAACACTGTTTGAGACAGATGTGGTCAGACTGGATAAAAACCATATAACAGAGCAAAAAACCTGTAGATGAGAACCACAATACAGTGATTCACAAATACGAACATGAGTTCACATTCACAGCTGCCCTGCTGTGTCCTGAAAACATTGCTCCTTTATATCTGTCCATCTCCCCTGGCTCTTACCCTCCCCCAACCCCCATGGTGGTCCCTGAACCTTGGGAGGAGGTGTGTCTTATTCTCTACACCTTGCTTACTTACATCACTGCTCTTTCCTTATCTTTATGAATTCCACTACAGTGGCTTTGCATCTAAAATGCTGAAGCAAATGCAAGTTTAACCTCTGAGAGCAATTCTCAACTTAAAATTAACCTTTAAAAACCTATTTCTCACCAGGTGGTGGCGCACTCCTTTGATCCCAGCACTCAGGAGGCAGGGACAGGCAGATCTCTGAGTTCCGGGACAGCCAGGGCTACACTGAGAAACCCTGTCTCAAAACAAACACACAAAAACAAAACAAAACAAAAAAAACCAAAACCAAAACAAACCCAAACCCCTATTTTTCCTTAAGAATCGATAGCATTGTTCTGAGCTGTTAAATGTCAGAGTAATACAGGTGGCTGAGGCTTTCCTTAAGACAATCCTTAATCTGATTGACTGAAATCATTGCAAATTAATCCATGTCATGGCACTCTCTCTTCCTAAGTTTCCACCATCACTGTCGTAAATGACACATAAGCTATTTGGCTTTCTTTACATAGATCATTACCTCACTCATTCCATTGTACTTTCTAATGAGATTCTGGACTCATCCATGGGTGGTGCTTTGAGCAGCCAGCCCTTACTGGATGCTTAGGTGTTTGTTGATCTCACTCAGACAGCTGCTGTTCTCATTTAATGACTTTGCAAGAAGCACAGCAATTCTTTTTGCCATTGGCTCGAGTTTGAGCCTATCTCTCACACACAATTTTATAAGCATGGGGAAAAAGTCCTCTTCTAAAGATTAAGCCAAATGAAGGTAAATCCTGCTCTAAGAAGATAGGAAAATATTGCACATAGGATTTTAATTTAGTTATGAAATAATAAGATTTTTTTGCAGAAGGAAATGAATCAAAACAGTGTCTAAATGCCCCTTGGACAATGATAAAGTTTAAATTTGAATTTAATATTTCTTTACTATGATCTTTTATTATGGAAGTTGTTGGAAAGATAGTCAACCAGAAGCCATTTACCAAAACATTAAAAACATTTTTGTGTGGGAGGGGGGGACTGGACCTGCCTGGACTGAGTCTACCTGGTCGACCCCGGTCCTCGGGGGAGACCTTGATCTGGAGGAGGTGGGAATGGGGGGTAGGTTGGGGGGAGGGGGAGGGGAGCAAGAGGGGGAGAACGGGGGAATCTGTGGCTATTATGTTGAACTGAGTGGTGTTGTAAAATAAATTTAAAAAAATTTTTGTGGATTCCAAATAGATACTAAAATGTCTAGACTAACCACGCTTTATATAAATGAAAGCTTTGAATGTTCTTCCCAAGTGACCTGAAGCAAAGAGAGGAGACAGTCAGGACCCAAGTAGACAAGTACCTCAGGGTCTCTGGCACAGTAATGTACTTCCAGGGTTCCTGGGCAATAGGCTATGACTCTGTGTCTGTGAGCAGGGAAATTTGTGTCTCTCTTCTGCCCTGTTTCCAAAGGTATTTATATGGAGACTGCTTAAGGGCATACACACATCATCTCCTTCAACATCAGGAGATGTGCTGGCTTTTCAGCACGAAATAGTGGGTTTCAGAGTGGAGACCCAGCAGGGTTTTGACCCTTTGCTGTGACACAGAGCCTCAGTGTGGGCAGATCCACTAAATTTAATCCACAAGGCCCTCATGGACCTGGTGGATAAAGAGAACAGATTTAATTATAAAGCTCAATTTTCTTTTAAAAATACTTTATAGCCTGGTGTTGGTGGCACACGCCTTTAATCCCAGCACTTGGGAGGCAGAGCCAGGTGGATCTCTGTGAGTTCGAGGCTAGCCTGGTCTACAGAGCAAGATCCAGGACAGGCACTGAAACTACACAGAGAAACCCTGTCTCAAAAAAAAAAACTTTATGATTTTATGTAATTGTGTATGTTTGCCTACATGTATGTCTGTGCACCACAAGTGTGCGGTGCTGGAAGAGGCCAGAAGAGGGCATCAGATCTCCTGTAACAGCATTATGAGTGGTTGTGAGTTGCCATGTAGGTTCTAGGAATCAAACTCATATTCTCTTCGAGAGCAGCCAGTGCTCTTGACTGCTGGGCAAGCCCTCCAGCAACCAAAAAGCTTAGTTTCCATAAATAAAAGTATTTACTGTTCAGGTGTCTTTATTCACATCCCTGGGGTCTTAATTATCTTGGGTAGTTCCCAGGGACCATTTCTCTTCTATTTTCAAAGATTCGGGGTCTGCTCAATAGTCTCTTTATTATTTTATACTTAATTCAGATGACTTACAGTATTGATACTGTACTCTTTATGATGTTGTAACAAACTCAACCCCAAATTCCAGCAGATGAATAAAACTATGGCTCACAGTAGCTCACATGTTCATCAGAATGAGGCAACTCTCAGGGAAGTTTTGTCCTTCACTCTCTACCTGATGATAGATTCTGGCTACTCCTTTCTGGGGAATTGCCATCTGAATTTGTATAGTGCTGATGACAGAGTAGGGGGAGAGAGAGTGAGTGGATGCCTTGTGTGTCTGAGTCCTATCACTCCCTGGTCATCAGCTAGAACGAATTATACGACTCTACCAAGTAGCCAGGTGGCTGTGAGTTGCAGGAAAATCCATGGATATTTAATAAACAATAACGGACTCTGTCACTTTCCATGACACCTCTTCAAATATATATAAAATTTGTTGTTTTTTGTTTTTCAAGACAGAGTTTCTCTGTGTAGCTTTTGTAGCCTGCCTGGAACTGACTTTGTAGACCAGGTTGGCCTCGAACTCACAGAAATTCACCGGCCTCTGCCTCCCAAGTGCTAGGATTAAAGGCAAGCGCCACCACTGCCTGCCTGCAAATACATTTCAAAAGTAGATTGGCTAGTCCCATTATCACACTAATGAAACATTTAACAAATTTGAAAAAGATTTTTTTTTAAATTTTAGTGTATGATGGCTTTGCTTCTAAGTATAAGTATTTAATACCACATTTAGTGCTCACTGAGGCCAGAAGATGGCATCAGATTCAATGGAACTGGAGTTAGAGATGGTTGTGAGCACTTGGGTGCTAGGAACTGAATCTGGGTCCTCTGCAAGAGCAGCTGGTCCTCTTAACTGCTGGACCATCTCCCCATCCCCATCATTTTAGATTTTATAGTCTCATAATAAATTTCAATAACTGGTGTGTGAAAATCCCACTCTCTTTTAAATAAAAACAGCTTTGCCTTTTTTAAAAACTTATTTTTATTCTGGATAAAATCCAAAATCCTTTGGGGGAATTTAAAATTTCTTCAAGATAATTTTTCTGACATCTTTACTAGAATAAAATCAAAGTGCTACATTGATTTAGGAAGAATTAATATTTGATAATATTGTCCTTTTGGAATAGAAATGGGACCTGTTCTAATTTCTGTATTAATAAGGATTAATTTTATTTAAGAATTCAAGTAATTATTAAATAGTTATTTTAGTTTTCTAATTGTCTCTTGTGAATGGGATTTCTTTCCTCTATTGTCTTTACATTTGACTATGAGAATAAAAATGTTTCTTTGAAAAATAAACTAGATAAAACAAATTAGAAAGCTTATCACAAAGATGTATTTAAGAAGGCTGGAGAAACGACTCACTCAGTAACATGCTGAATTTACAAGCACAAAGATCTAACTCAGAGCCCCAGGATCCATCCACATGCTAGAGTGGGCATAGTGGCACATGTCTGTAGTCACAGCTCTCGGGCAGAATGGGGCCAGTGGCTAGCAGATCCCTGAAGTTCATTGGCCAACCAGCCTAGCCACACAAATGAGCTATGGGGTTAGTGAGAGAGCCAGTCTCAAAAAATAAAGGTAGACAACCATAGTGGTTTGAATGAGAATGCTCCTTATAGGCTCAAAAATTTGAAAATTCGGTCACTAGGGTGTGGCACAATTTGAAAGGATTAAGAGGTATGGTCTTGTTGGAGGAAAAGCATCATTGGGGGTGGGTTTTGATTCAAAAGCCCAATCCAGGCCTAGTATCTTCTCTCTTCCTGCTGCGTGCTGACCCAGATGTGGAACTCTCAGCTCCTTCTCCAGCACCATGTCTGTCTGCATGCCGCCATGCTCCCTGCCATGAGGACAATGAACTAAACTTCTGAACTATAAGCCAGCCCCAGTTACATGCTTCCCTTTATAAGAATTGCTGTGATCGTGGTGTCCCTTCACAGTCACAGAACACTAACTAAGACAGCAGCAATTGAGGGAAGACATTCAATACCCCCACCCTGCCGGCCTCTATAATTACACAAACCAGCTACACACACCTACACTAACAAGTGCATACACTTCAAAATACACCCCTCAACATACCAGCACACATCTCCTTAAAAGAATGAAAATACTAAAAAAGAAGTAAGTATGAAAGAAAAACTTAATTTTATACAAAATGATTTAAAATTATTAGCAAATATCACCTACCAAGTTGAGAAACAAATAACACGATTAAATTTCTAGATTAAATATAGAACGCTGAAACACATTTCTGATGAAACAGGAACACAAAAGAAACAGAACAAGAAGACAATGAACATGACATGAATTAAATGGCACGCAAAGCCATCCTCTGTCTAAGACTGCACTGGATGATCTTCAGGCTAATACTCGCAAATTCTCTTGTTACACACAACCAATACTTCCGGTATTAAATTCCCAAAGCAATGAGTAAACAAGCCTGAACAGCTCACTGTCTCTCATGAGGCTAGGCAAGCATGCATGCTGAGCCTCAAACACAGAAGAAAAAAAGGGAACTACAAGGCAGTTTCAAGTATGATTTAGAGATGAACAGTGTGTGTAATAAAACCTAAAACTATTGAGCTATCAGCTTTTGAAACTAATTGATTCAGTGCTAACATTTTGATGAGTGATCTGAAGCCTATGATAGGATCGTTATCATCATTGGAATGAATGATGCATTGGAATGGATGATGTCTCTACTCCCTAGCTCTTTCCACACATGTGGAACCACAGTGGTTCTGAGTGCAAGGATAGCAGACATAATTTGAATTAATGTAATGAGTTCCTTAAGAGCTGTTCTAATACATTTCTACAAAACAACAGCAATATGAATAACTTTTTTATTATGTAATAAATCCTTTGCAATCAGTTCATCTCCACTGTTTTGTTTTATATATTGTGGAGAAAGACTGAGCTTTTAGATGATTGATCATGAAAATGGAATTTGTATTTCAGAGCACCATGTGTTCTTGATGAAGGAACACAAAAAAATTTCATGACATTTGTTAAGCAAGCAAAAGAAAAAAATTCCTTCCATTAACAAAATCCCTCCCACACAAACTGTTTATGTGACTAAAATTTATTAGTACTTATGTCTTTAAAATTGAAAAAAGTCAACAAGCAAGCAAACAAACAAGCCTATTATCTAATCCAGATATACATTTATAATAATCTACTTTTAGACTTGAAGTTGCTTATATAGTCCTCCCTTGCTGGCTAGCTTTCATAGTACTTGAAGGTGCTATGCAGGCCATTGGGTTGAGAGTCAACGGTCTTTCCCATTGAAACCCAAGGGCTACCGTAATGACTGGCATTATAAGATATGGCCATGGATGCTGTAGTGGCACAAATGGTATGGGGGTAAACGATGGCTTTCTTTTTTTTTTTTTTTTGGTTTTTCGAGACAGGGTTTCTCTGTGTAGCTTTGCGCCTTTCCTGGAGCTTACTTGGTAGCCCAGGCTGGCCTCGAACTCACAGAGATCCGCCTGGCTCTGCCTCCCGAGTGCTGGGATTAAAGGCGTGCGCCACCACCGCCCGGCTAAACGATGGCTTTCTAATGCGGAAACACACGCCTGGTACTGTAGATCTGGCCAAGAACCCATGGATGGGGAGCTCACAGGTCCTGGGGGTGAACATGCTGAAATCATTTTGCTAAATGGACACAGAATCAAACTTTACTCTACATTCATCAGAGAAGTCTTTTTTATGTGATGGATGATGGTTCACACAGAAACTCACAAAGTGGTCAAATGCAGAGAAGTCTGTGGAGTGTCCAGCTATAGTTAGGACATCTCTATCACACCCCTCTCCAGAAGCTTCAGAGACCATCACTGATGAAGAGGTAGACAGACTGTAAGAGCCAGGGGTCGGGGGGGGGGGGGGGGGGGGACCAGAGCAGACAGTGTTGTCTTCTGGACATGACAGGACCCCACTCTCCTGCACTCACATCAGCTCTGGTTGTCTGCAGAAGACCTGCCCAAGACTGAGTCAGCCAGCATCTGAGCATCAACAGGGAAGGGTTAAGAGTCCCTACCCAGAGCTAAGGTGGTGGCTGCTGGGGTAGGGGGAGTCAGTTTTCTCTGGGAGTGTGAACCCTGGTGAGTTGAGCATGCTGCAGTGGCTGGCCCCCAAACCAAAGTATATGGGTGGCATTAACTGGACACAGAAGGTTATTTAAAAAAACAGAGGTAATGAAGTTGAGAGGAGAGAGTGAGAGGATAAGGGATAGATTACAAGGATTTAGGGGGAGAAAAGGGAGTGAATATGATCAAAATTGTATGTATGGCATTCTCAAAAATTAATAAAAACTTTCTTTTTAAAAAATTGCTTATTCAAGTCTGTAATGTTGTTTTGATTATTTGTGTTGATAAATTAAAAAAATTTTTTTGAAGAAATGTCTGTTATAAGGCTGCCCTTTGGATGCAGTGCTGCTGACCTTGGGGCCTCACTTTGAGCATCAAACTTGCATCCTGGGAAGTCTCCTTAGCTGTGCCACAATGAACTCTGTCAGAGAGCAGGCAATCGTGGCACCTGGGACTGAGTGTTCCAGTGGGCGGAGGCACTAGCGAGCTACTCAGAGGGAAGTGGACCTAAAAATAACCACAGACGTCATCTGTCAAGGTTGTACAGTCAGGTTAATTATTCCAGACTGAGAAAGAGAAACAGAATTCAGTGTCTTGGAGTCAGTAATACCCCGGGAATAAAATCACGAAATGGGAGGAGTGGTTGCTTCTCAGCAGCCAAATCAGTGCTCACTCTTGTTTCCGCAGTTGAAGGGTAATCTCCTGACCAAACACTTGCCCTTTGCAGTGAGTGATGCAGTTTTAGTGCAAGGTGGTTCAGGGATGATTTGGCTCAAGACAACTGGTCTTTTCACGAGGGTAAAATCAGGCAGAATGTGAGCATTCCTCTCCTTCTTTGATTTGAGTTGAGTGCTTTTAATTACAACCAGAGTCTGCTCACACATTTAATAACCTCATTACTTGGTGTAAGAGTTCAAAAATTGAATTATTAACTTGATGAAATTGAATTAGGGTAAACATTTCAGTTAAAATGAACTTGGCTTGGAACTATTATGAACTAAAGCATAATTGCTAAATTATGACTATAATATTGCAAAGCTGGATGCATGTCTTGGGAATATTGACTTGTGGTGTGTTCAGGTTGGAAAGATTTCTAGGACCCCCGCCTTTCATCTGTGTTATACTTTAATTAGTTCCACTGTGGCATTTAGCATTTGCAGCGGCCCAGAAAGAGAGGTAACTTTGTCTCCAACGTGGGAACCTTTGCCTAATGTTGAGACTTAGCAGAAAGTTGTCTCACCCACATTACAAGGGCAGTCTTAACCTGAATCTCATGACACAAATTTGAAAACTCATTTTTCAGTCATGATGAACTTAAATGTTCTGTCCTTGGCCCAGGACACAAAATCTCAAAAACTTGGGAGACCAAATGGCAGGAGGATCAGTTTTAAGGTTAGCCTGGACAACTTATGGAGACCCTGTCTCAGAAAGGAAAAACAAAGAAACAAACAAACAAGCAAGTAAGGGAACGGAACTATATCCTAGCGGTGGGACATTTGTTTACAATCTGCCACACACTGGTTTCGATCTAAGTATTGAAAAAAAGGGGATGGTTTTCCAGTTCAAAGTGCTTGTCTTAGTTAGGGTTTCTATTGCTGTGAAGAGGCACCATGGCCGTGGCAACTCTTTTTTCTTTCTTTTTTCGAGACAGGGTTTCTTTGTGTAGCTTTGTGCCTTTCCTGGAACTTACTCTGTAGTCCAGGCTGGCCTTGAACTCACAGAGTTCTGCCTGCCTCTGCCTCCCCTAGGGCTGGGATTAAAGGTGTGTGCTACCACCGCCAGGTGCAACTCTTAAAAAGGAACACATTTCATTAGGACTGACTTACAGTTTTAGAGGTTTAGTCTATTATTGTCATGGTGAGAAGCATGGCGGCATGCGGGCAGACATAATGATGAAGGAGCTGAGATTTCTACATCTTGGTTTGCAGGCAGCAGAAGGAAACTGTCACACTAGGCCTACTTTGAGCATATAAGACATCAAAGCCCTATTCCACAGTGACATACTTCTTCCAACAAGGCTACACCTACTCCAACAAGGCCACACCTCTTAATAGTGCCACAGCTCTCTATGGGTCAAGCATTCAAACACATGAGTATATGGAAGCCATTTCTATTCAAACCACCACAGCACTTATATCGAACTCTATTAATTTCTCACCAATTCTCTAGTTCTGATTGGTAAACTGAAAATAGTAACTATATTAAATAAACTAATTCATATAAAACACATAGTATAGAACTAAGCTTATAGTTTTTATCTGTGGTCATCTGCCATTACTTATTCCACTTATGTTTATTATATAACCATAGGTTAGGAGCACATCAGAGATAAAGTCATTAATCCACTTGTCAATAATTTACTGTCTAGGTGGAGGTGAGGGCAAACAAGGGATGCACAGGATCCTGTGTTCTAAGTCATAATCCCCACACTCTGGTTGCAAGTGAAGTCTCATGGAGGCGTTCAGGAAGAGGCCACCTCTAGTGTGAGGTTCAAAGGATGAATGCCATTCACTAGGACAGCTTGTTAGTACTGCAGGTGTGAGCAAGAGCTCAAGACTATAATATATTTTAATAGGATCCATCCCTGCAAACTCTTCATTTTATGTATATGCATGTGAATGTATCCCTTAGTGTATATACGTGCATCACTTGGGTGCAGTACCCATGGAGGCCAGAAGAGGCACTGCATCTCCTTATGGGCTGCCATGTGGATACTGGGAATTGAACTCTAGTACTCTGGAAAAACAGCCAGTGCTTTTCACTGCTTAGCCATCCCTCCAGCCCCACCACATAACTTGTTAAAGTTTACTGGTAGCATTTGTAGGATTATAATCTTTTTTTTTATTCTTCTACTTTTAAATTGAGTATTGCTGGGTTATGCACTCTTTCAGGACTAACTAAAAGCCTGAGTTAGTATCTACTCCAAGCAAGTCTTGGCAAGGGAGAGGTTAATTGTAAATCTATAGTGGGCTGCAGTTAGGAGGAAAGCAAATTCAGCTTGACAGTCAGACATTTTGTAATTCTTTTTAGCTTAAGGCATCAAAATGCATTTCCAAATACCAGATAACTTTAATATAAACAAAAATGGAATTTTAAAGATAATTCAAAACTATTTTCAGTAATTCGTTTACTTCTGTTTGTTAGTACAAATAAGAGAAATGCGTATGACCTCAATGTACTTTGAACATAAAAATGTGAGATGAGAGCATTTGAAAACATGAAAATGATGGCTGGCAGATGGCTCAGTGGACATGACCTACAAGAGTGCAGAATGTGTTTAAATCCCCAGAACACACAGAAAAAGCCAGGCATGGTTGCGCGCTCCTATACCTGTAGCAATTCAGAGACAAGCGTATCCTCAGAGCTCACTGGCAGACAGCCTAGCCAGAATCAGTGAGTTTCTGCTTCAGTTAGAGATCCTGTCTCAAGGGTACATAGCAAAAAGCACGGAGGAAGACACTGGACATCCTATCCTGGTGTCTGATGTATGTGTCCCCCCCCACATACATACACACACACCTGCACAAGCATGTGCAAGCAACACAACACTCACACATATACATCACACACACACACACACACACACACACACACACCACTCACACACACATACACCACACACATATACACACCACATACACACAGACATCACACATACCATATATACACACATACACCAGACACACACACTACACACATACTACACACACCACACATACCATACATATACCACAAAACACACTAAACATGGAAAAAGAATCTGCTGCATTAAAGAATGATTTGATTAATGATGGCAACCCAAGAAGTCACAAATTCTTTGCTAATGTACAAAATATTCTGTCAAACAAGGAAAAAAATATAAAAAATAATAACTGAGAAATATTTTTCAAAATTTGCCTGCTTCCTGAAGAAACAGGTCTCTGGAGAGAAAATGGGATCATTGGTTACCATGACTGTGAACTGGGGATATTGGTTATCATGACTGAGAACTGGGGACATTGGTTATCATGACTATGAACTGGGGATATTGGTCATCATGACTGAGAACTGGGGACATTGGTTATAGTGACTGTGAACTGGGGATATTGGTTATCATGACTATGACAATCTGAGGCAGCAAACTGATTTTCAAAGGGAAATTTGGGACACATTCTTGCTTCAAAGACTGAACTTTTTGAGTTTGTGATGCTATCTATCATCTATAATTATAGCAACAACTGAGACTATTTTTTGTTTATTTTACTTCCAAGGCCTTCAAGATCCTTCTGCTATGCATGAAACCACACAGAGTAAACCAAGGAAGGGACTCTGGAGGGGGTGGAGCTCTTCCTTGTCCAGGTTGGAACAGTTGATGTCTAAGATAATCATGGCGGCTTTAAGGCTCTCCTAAGCAGGGCTGATAACAGCTGGGCTTCTTCCTGAGTTTAAGCTTCCTGCTTTTGCCCCTGAGCTGCAGCTGAGAAACAGGTCTTCTGAGGGAGGCCCAGGAGAACAGGAGCTGGGATTATTTTCCTAAACTTCTGGTCACTAAGTCGCAGCCTCAACAATGGGGCCAAAACAATCAACCAAACCAAAACCAAATGTCCAATATGCCCGCTCCCCCCACTTATTAGTTTTAAAGGTGACTTGTAGAAGGAAGAACTTCTTGGGCTTATCATCCCTGAGGGGTGTGGCCTGTGATGACAGAGTGAGGCACAGTGGTAGGATCAGGAAGCTGAGGGGTCACATCCTGAACTGACAAGGAGGGGGGAGTGGGGTAGGGGAGTGGGGGGAGGAGGGTAGAAGGGTGGTAGAAATAGCCTGAGGCTAATGCCTCCAGTGACACTTAATTTGAACAAGGCCATACTTCCTAAAGCCCCCCCCCCCAACAGCACCATCACCAGGGAACTAAGCATCCAAATTCCTGAGATTATGGGGGGGGCAGGGGGGGCATCTCATTAAAACAACCACACCCCCATTTGTGGAATAGAAGTGGCTGGGAAAGGTCAACCCTAGTTAGGGAAGAACTTAGTCTGACCTTCCTGGTGCTGACCTTCCTGGTGCTGTCTCTGGGGACTCACATGAGGCTGTTTGAATTATCTGCACTGAATTAAGGTAAGTCTAGGATTGGGTGGAGAACCGGGCTGCAGGTCATGTAATAAAACCCTTAAAGACAGCAGCTCCATTTTGCTGACTGCAGGGGTAGAAACTTGCTTCTCCCCCAAACCTGAGAAGAAAGTCCAAGGCTATGATCCAAAACTGCTGCAGGCAAAGGGAGTCCAGGAGAGTTCACTGAAAAACAGTCTGTTGAGCAAGCATCAGGCCTGCGTCTTAAAGGAATATCCACTTGGCTGGAATTTAATAGAGGGATTGACTTTTTAAACCTTTCAGTGATTTCCTGTCTGTACAAAAATAACAAGAGTTGGGGCCTGGAGATGTGGCTTGGCAGTTAGAGCACTGGCTGCTCTTGCAGAGGACCTGGGTTCATTTCCCAGCACCCACATGATGGCTCATACCCATTTGTAACTCCAGTCCTAGGGGATCTGATGCCCTCTTCTGGCCTCTACAAGTCCAGGCATGCACATGGTACACAGACATACATGCAGCCAAGCAGTCATATACATAAAATAATAAAAAATGTATAAAAAGAGTTTTGACTTGTTTAATAATAGTTACCAGTCTATGGCCATACCACACTGAATATGCCCGATCTCATCTGATCTCAGAAACTAAGCAGGGTCTAGCCAAAAAGAAAAAAGAAAAAAGAAAAACAAAACAAACACTGGACAGTGGTGGTGGTGTACATCTTTTATCCCAGCTCTCAGGAGGCAGAGGCAGGCAGGCAGATCTCTGAATGCAAGGCTCACCTGGCCTGCATGGTGAGTTCCAGGACAGCCAGGGCTACCCAGAGAGACACTGTCTCAAAACATAAAAAAAAAAGAAAGAAAGAAAGAAAGAAAGAAAGAAAGAAAGAAAGAAAGAAAGAAAGAAAGAAAGAAAGAAAGAAAAGAAACTACCAATGTAGCCACCTCTGTATATGAGACAAACTTCCATTTGCTCTGGGTTAACTAGTTTTTATTGTCAGTGTGACACAAGGTGAGTCACCCAGAAGAGGGAACCTCAGTTGAAGTATTATCTAGATCTGACCTAAAGGTTTGTCTGGAGGTTCTTTTCTTGATTTCTTGAT
The DNA here is from genome assembly GCF_049852395.1 of Peromyscus maniculatus bairdii. NCBI lineage: Eukaryota > Metazoa > Chordata > Mammalia > Rodentia > Cricetidae > Peromyscus > Peromyscus maniculatus. Next base: position 37,129,609 of record NC_134857.1, on the reverse strand, counting down.
GTGGGAGGGTATAACCTATTGTGGGAGCTGCCACACCTGTCTGGGGAAGTGGGCCTGGGCTGTCTAAGAAGGCTAGCTGACAGAAGCCCGAGAGAAAGCCAGGAAACAGCTTTCTCTAAGGTTCATGTCTCTGCTTGAGCTTGAGTTCCCACCCCGACTTCTCTCAGTGACAAGCCGTCACCTGAAAGTGTAAGTCAAATAAACTCTTTCCTCCCCAGGTTGCTTTTGGTCGTGGTGTCCATCACAGCGAGAGGAAGGCAAGCCAGAGCAGATGTGGGATGTAAAGGCCCACGCACTTACAGAGAAATGACTGCAGACCACTGAGCAGGGAGGGTGAAAGGCTCCTTTCCCAGTGTTCCCGCAGCAGGTGGCTCATTCTCCAAGTCACTTGCAGGCTGTGTTGCCCAGACCCATCCTTCCAGTGCCTCCATCTTCCAGGGCTGCTTTCTAGGGAGGGAGGAAACATGACGGACAGCCTGGCACACAAATAGCTCTCAATGTAAGTTTGTGAAATTTACTATGGAAAGAGAATGAATATGTAACAAGTTTCAGCTGAGGGAGAAACAGTAGTGAGTTATGAGCCACGCAACTCTAGAGGTCTCTGGGACGATGGTTAATCATGCTTCCTGACTTTGAATATATAGTACAATGTGGGGACTAAGTGTAATGGGTTCACATCTTGTGAGAACAAAGCTAAAATAAACACAGCAGAGAATTAAAGAATGCTGGAAATCCTCTTACCTGTGGCAGGTAGGGATGGCAGGAGAATGATTTCTAAAGCCACACCCTCCTTGAACAAAAGCAGCATGGGGATTTTTCGAAGGGACTCTACATGTATCCACACAGGAAGCACTTCAGAGTCCAAACAGTCTCGGGCATGCTTGGTTGAATAGTACATTCCAAACCCACTCAGCTTAAGATCCTAGCTCAAAAAAGAAAGATGGAGGAAGCATCTTTGGACATGCTTAGCTCAGGGTGGCAGAACACACGTTCAAGAGTGTGGTGAATAAGGGCATTTTTTTGAGCATGGCCGACTTACGTCAGAAATTTTATTGGAAACCCAAAGTACAGTGTTTCCACCTTATCTCCTTTCTTTATTCATTGTGATATGATTATTGTCACATATCTCTCAGTAAATTTATGAGTATTCTCCTTCCTAATTTGGGAAAAGATTGGGGAAAGAGAATGTGTGGAGCTGATCCCATTTGGTGGAGAAGGAAAACAGTATTGCTGTCCAGTGCAGAGCGGTTAGCAGAAACCCAGTGGAGACACATGGATGAAGTGTGGTCCTGGGAGACCAGTCTTCCAAAGTCTTCGAATCCTGCTATGACTGTGCATCAGTGTGTGCTAAGGTTGTGGCGGGGATGGTCCCCACAGGCTCATGCTTAGTCAGTCACAGCTGATTGTGCTCTCTTGGGAGTTGTGGAAACTTCAGGAGGCTGGGCATACCTGCAGAAAAGAGGTCACTGGGGGCAGGCCCGTGGGGGTACATCTCCTTCCTATTGCCCCCATTTTCTGTCTTCAGTGAAGTGACAGAGCTCCTTTTTGATATGTTCCCGTTGCTAGTATCTTCTGTTCAAGCTCATGGAACCTGGCAGTCATTGACTGTTCAATGCTCTGGAACCATGAACCAGAGCAAATCCTTTCCTCCCTTAAGGTGAAGGTGTTCCTGTCAGATATTTTTGTCACGGCTACGCAAAGGTGACTAATACAGCATGCATCTTCTATTGTTCTCTCACAGGGTAGATTGCAGTCATCCCCCAAGCTCAGGTTTGGAGGCTAGCTAGTCCTAACAATGCTTTCAAAATTAACATGAAAGACTAGGCAGGGACCATCCTGAGTAATCATAATTTTCTCTTGCATCTGCAGCTGAGTTTAGTTTGTAGACTAAACTAAAACTATGGTAGCAAAAAATGTCTGTGGAAAAAGCAGTTATGTAGGGAGCTAGTGGGAGGTTGCGCATGTGCCGCTCCGGGCTTGCTCACATGGGTTAGCCCAACACAGAAGCATGTATTATCATGATCTCATCTTAGCACAACTTGTAGCCTTTATCGTCCAGACTTTGAAATATGACTTAGGCAAAACCTGAGATTCATCTCACAGGGGAGATTCTCAGAAACCAAGTTAAAAACACCGATATGTAACATCAGAATGACAACTGAATGTTCAGTCATGGAGAGAAAAGAATAAATCCTTTCACGGGTGGACTTCGTGCACAGGCCATCAATGCTCTTGGTCAGGCAGCCTGGGCAACAAGATGGCAAGGCCATCAGCAGAAGCTGCTTAGTAAGAAGGATGGAGTGGGGAGGAAGATTGATGGTGGCATCCTCCAGTCTCAGCAATGCTCCAGTAGGGTGGGACTTTGATCTAAGGCATCACAACTGCTAATGCCAGAACAAAGAGGAATCTTATTACATTCTGAAAAATATCAATTAGGGGACTGGAGAGATGGCTCAAAGGTTAAGAACACTTCCTTCTCTCATAGAGCACTCTAGTGTGGTTCCTAGTACCCACTTTGAGAGGCTCACAGACACCTGTAACTCTATTTCCAGGGGATCCTTTTCAGGTCTCCTCAGGCACTGTACATGCATGGTATAGATACCCACACATAAAGATGTACAGATGTACACATAAATAAAAAAATAAAATGTGTAACTAGAGTTTTCCTGCCTGGCCCACAGTCAGGACAAATTTTTGTCACCCGCCAGTCTCACAGCCGCTCAGACCCAACCAAGTAAACACAGAGACTTATATTGTATACAAACTGTATGGCCTTGGCAGGCGTCTTGCTAACTGTTCTTATAGTTTAAATTAATCCATTTCCATAAATCTATACCTTGCCACGTGGCTCATGGCTTACTGGCATCTTCACATGCTGCTTGTCATGGTGGCAGCTGGCAGTGACTCCTTCCGCCTTCCTGTTCTTTCTTTTCTCCTCTCTGTTAGTCCTGCCTATACTTCCTGCCTAGCCACTGGCCAATCAGTGTTTTATTTATTGACCAATCAGAGCAATTTGACATACAGACCATCCCACAGCAAAAATGAATCTTTAAAAACCACTATTTTGTATGTACAAAGATGTGTGTATTAATGTAGTTATTATTAATGTAGTGGGTATTAATGAGCTCTACTGAAATAAACATTTCCTTTATAAACTTAGAGAGAATAATACATTCTTTATTATTTTGATAAATGTTAGATTCATTTGTTTCTGTTTTAAAATCCCATTTAAAGGGAGAAAATGAGAAGAAACATTTTGAGCAAAGGAAGGAACATTTGGGAACATTTCCATCTACCTTTATATTTTACACAAATCCTTGATGCTTAAAAGAGTCCTTGTAGATGTGAAGAGAGAAAGGAGCTGTAGGAAATTTTGTTTTCTGCCATCCTTCATTGCCCACAGAGAGTACACTAGTTTTAGTTTCATGTTTTCCCAAATCACTTGGTCATATTTATCAGATTCTTTTAAAGGGTCACATTAAATCTCAAGTCATGATAATGTTCAGGGTACTATGTAGACAGAGTTTTTCTGTATTTTGGCAACCACTTCCCAAATAACCAACATAGAGGCTTAATATTAATTGAAAATGCTTGGCCAATAGCTCAGGCTTGTTACTAGCTAACTCTTACATTTTATTTTATTTTATTATTTTTTCTTTTTTTTCGAGACAGGGTTTCTCTGTGTAGCTTTGCGCCTTTCCTGCTTACATTTTAAATTAGCCCACACTTCTTATCTGTGTTTTGCCACATGGTGTACTAACTCTGCATACTACCAAAGGAAAAAGGTAAATGCCAACCCAGCCACAAACCCTGTTATCTGCAGTGTGACCTGCCTTAAAGATATGTTGGTATTATAGTGGCACAGACACTGTGGGCGTAATCAACCACTATGTGGTTGGATTTAAGGCCCACTCCATGAGATGGAACCCATGCCTGACATCACACAGGTGGCCAAGAATCTGAGACTAGATAGCACAGAGACCTAGGGTAAAACCAGATGCTAAAGGAACACAGCAATAAAATGACTCCTAGCATCATCCTGCTATACTCACAGATCGTATCATGCTCTGCAATCATCAGAGAACCTTCCTTCTCCTATAGATTGAGACAAATACAGAGACTCACAGCTGGACAATGTGCAGAGAGTAAGAGACCTTAGAACGTTCAATCCTAAATGGGAAGTCTTCATCAAATCCCTCCCCTCAGGGCTCAGGGAACTATGCAGAAGATGAAGCAGAAAGATTATAAGAGCCAGTAGGAAACTAACAAAATTAGTTTTCACCAATGGAGTCTCACTAGGTACACAAAACCACACATAAGGGTAAGGTCCACCCATGCTCAGTAGATGGACAACACAAAATGAACAC